>NW_022204121.1:0-132193 GCF_007655135.1 Punica granatum
CGGACCCCAGTGCAGAAATGTAGTCATGGCGTACCCCCAGGGGACGGTCTCCTGAGCAAAAATGTGGTCGGGACGTACCCGAAGGGGATGACCCCTGAGCAGAAAAGTCGTCGGGACGTACCCGAAGTGGATGACCCCTGAGCAGAAAAGTAGTCGGGACGTACTCGAAGGGGATGACCCCTGTGCAGAAATGTAGTCGGAACGTAGCCGAAGGAGACGGACCCCTGAGCAGAAAAGGAGTCGGGATGTACCCGAAGGGGACGGACCCCTGTGCAGAAATGCAGTCGGGGCGTACCCCCAGGGGACGGACTCCTGAGCAAAAAAGTAGTCGGGACGTACCCGAAGGGGACGACCCATGAGTATAAAAGTGGTCGGGACGTACCCGAAGGGGATGACCCCTGAGCAGAAAAGTAGTCGTCACGTATCCGAAAGGGACGGAACCTGAGCAAAAAAGTAGTCGGGACGTACTCGAAGGGAATGACCCTTGAGCAGAAAAGTAGTCGGGACGTACCCGAAGGGTTTGCAATATGCACAGGGCGCATACAGAACTAACAACATGGTTCAAAGGCGCCTTCCCAATGGACTTGCGGGGTGCGGGGCGTTTTGCACGGCGGGTATGCAAGGTGCGGGGCGTGTTGCCCGGCGGATTGCATGGTGCAGGGTAACGTAAAGTCGGGACGGACCTGAAGGGGACCGACCCCTGAGCAGAAAGTAGTCGAGACGTACCCGAAGGGGACGGACCCCTGAGCAGAAAAGTAGTCGGGACGTACTCGAAGGGGATGACCCCTGTGCAGAAAAGTAGTCTGGACAGACCAAAAGGGGATGACCCCAGAGCAAAAAAGTAGTCTGGACGTACTCGAAGGGGACGGACCTCGGTGTAGAAAAGTAGTCGGGACGTTTCCGAAGGGGAAGGACCCCTGAGTAGAAAAGTAGTCGGGACCTACTCGAAGAGGATGACCCCTGAGTAGAAAAGTAGTCCGGACGTACCCGAAGGTGACCGGCCCCTGAGCAGAAAAGTAGTCGGGACGTACCCGAAGGGGATGACCCCTGTGCAGAAATGTAGTCGGAACGTACCCGAATGAGACGGACCCCTGAGAAGAAAAGTAGACGGGACGTACCCGAATGAGACGGACCCCTGAGCAGAAAAGTAGACGGGACGTACCCGAAGGGGATGACCCCTGTGCAGAAATGTTGTCGGAACGTACCCGAAGGATACAGACCCTTGAGCGGAAAAGTAGAAGGGACGTACCCGAAGGGGACGCTCCCTTGTGCAGAAATGTAGTCGGGGCGTACCCCAAGGGGACGGATTCCTGAGCAGAAAAGAAGTCGGGACGTACCCGAAGGGGACGACCCATGGGGAGAAAAGTAGGGACGTACCCGAAGGGAATGACCCCGAGCAGAAAAGTTGTCGGGACGGACCCCTGAGCAGAAAAGTAGTCCGGAGGTACTTGAAGGAGATGATCCTTGAGCAGAAAAGCAATCCGGACGTACTCGAAGGGTTTGCAATATGCACGGGGCGCATACCGAATGAACAACATGGTTCAAAGGCGCCTACCCAATGGACTTGCAGGGTGCGGGGCGTTTTGCCCGGTGGGTTTGCAAGGTGCGGGGCGTGTTGCCCGGCGGATTGCATGGTGCAGGGAAACATAAAGTCAGGACGGACCCGAAGAGCACGGACCCCTAAGCAGAAGGTAGACGGGACGTATCCGAAAGGGATGACCTCGGAGCAGAAAAATAGTCAGGACGTACTCGAAGGGGACGGACCTCGACGCAGAAAAGCAGTCGGGACGTACCCGAAGAGGATGACCACGGAGTAGAAAAGTAGTCGGGACGTACCCGAAGGGGATGACCCCCGTGCAACAAAGTAGTCCGGACGTTCCCGAAGGGGACGGACCCTAGAGTAAAAAGTAGCCGGGACCTACCCGAAGAGGATGACCCTAGAGCAGAAAAGTAGTCGGGATGTACCCGAAGGGAACGGACCCCTGAGTAGAAAAGTAGTCGGGACGTACCCGAAGGGGACAGACCCCTGTGCAGAAATGTAGTCGGGGCGTACCCCCAGGGGACGGACCCTTGTGCAGAAATGTAGTCGGGGCGTACCCCCAGGGCACGGTCTCCTGAGCAAAAAAGTGGTCGGGACGTACCCGAAGGGGATGACCCCTGAGCAGAAAAGTAGTCGGGACGTACTCGAAGGGGATGACCCCTGTGCAGAAATGTAGTCGGAACGTACCCGAAGGAGACGGACCCCTGAACAGAAAAGTAGACGGGATGTACCCAAAGGGGACGGACCCCTGTGCAGAAAAGTAGTCGGGATGTACCCGAAGGGGACGGACCCCTGCGCAGAAATGTAGTCGGGGCGTACCCCCAGGGGACGGACTCCGAAGGGGACGACCCATGAGCATAAAAGTGGTCGGGTCGTACCCAAAAGGGACGACCCATGAGCAGAAAAGTAGTCGGGACGTACCCGAAGGGGACGGACCCCTGAGCAGAAAAGTAGTTCGGACGTATCCGAAGGGGATGACTCTTGAGCAGAAAAGTAGTCCGGACGTACCCGAAGGGTTTGCAATATGCGCTGGACTCATACCGAATGAACAACATGGTTAAAAGGCGCCTACCCAATGGACTTGCGGGGAGCGGGGCGTTTTGCCCCGCGGATTGCATGGACGGACCCGAAGGGGACGGACCCCTAAGCAGAAAGTAGTCGGGACGTACTCGAAGGGGATGACCCCTGTGCAGAAAAGTAGTCGGGACGTACCAGAAGGGGATGACCCCGGAGCAGAAAAGTAGTCGGGACGTACCCGAAGGGTTTGCAAGTGCGGGGCGTGTTTCCCGGCGGATTGCATGGTGCAGGGTAACGTAAAGTCGGGACGGACCCGAAGGGGACGGACCCCTGAGTTGAAAAGTTGTCGAGACGTACTCGAAGGGGATGACCCCTGTGCTGAAAAGTTCTGGAGACGTACCCGAAAGGGACGGACCCCTGAGCAAAAAAGTAGTCGGGACGTACTCGAAGGGGATGACCCCTGTGTAGAAAAGTAGTCTGGACGTACCCAAAAGGGATGACCCCGGAGCAGAAAAGTAGTCGGGACGTACTCGTAGGGAACGGACCTCGGCGTAGAAAAGTAGTCGGGACGTACCCGAAGAGGATGACCCTTGTGCAAAAAAGTGGTCGGGACGTTCCCGAAGGGGAAGGACCCCTGAGTAGAAAAGTAGTCGGGACCTATCCGAAGAGGATGACCCCTGAGCAGAAAAGTAGTCCGGACGGGCCCTTGAGCAGAAAAGTAGTCGGGACGTACCCGAAGGGAATGACCCCTGTGCAGAAATGTAGTCGGAACGTACCCGAAGGAGACGGACTCCTGAGCAGAAAAGTAGACGGGACGTACCCGAAGGGGATGACCCTTGAGCAGAAAAGTAGTCGGGTCGTACCCGAAGGGGATGACCCCTGTGCAGAAATGTTGTCGGAACGTACCCGAAGGAGACGGACCCTTGAGCAGAAAAGTAGACGGGACGTACCCGAAGGGGACGGACCCATGTGCAGAAAAGTAGTCGGGACATACCCAAGGGGACGGACTCCTGAGCAGAAAAGTAGTCGGGACGTACTCGAAGGGGACGACCCATGTGGAGAAAAGTTGTCGGGACGTACCCGAAGGCGATGACCCCTGAGCAGAAAAGTAGTCGGGACGTACCCGAAGGAGAAAGACCCCTAAGCAGAAAAGCAGTCGGGACGTTCCCGAAGGTGACGGACCCATGTGTAGAAAAGTAGTCGGGACCTACCCGAAGAGGATGCCGCTGAGCAGAAAAAGCTCCGACGTACCCTAAAGTGACGGCTCCTGAGCGGAAAAGTAGTCGGGACGTACCCGAAGGATACGGACCCTTGAGCGGAAAAGTAGACGGGATGTACCCGAAGGGGACGGTCCCCTGTGCAGAAATGTAGTCGGGGCGTACCCCAGGGGGACAGACTCCTGAGCAGAAAAGTAGTCGGGCCATACCCGAAGGGAATGACCCCGAGCAGAAAAGTTGTCAGGACGTACCCGAAAGGGACGGACCCCGGAGCAGAAAAGTAGTCCGGACGTACCCGAAGGGGATGACTCTTGAGCAGAAAAGTAGTCCGGACGTACCCGAAGGGTTTGCAATATGCGTGGGACGCATATCGAATGAAAACAACATGGTTAAAAGGCGCCTACCTAATGGACTTGCGGGGTGGGGCTTTGCCTGCCCCCGCGGATTGCATGGACGGACCTGAAGGGACGGACCCCTAAGTAGAAAGTAGTCGGGACGTACTCGAAGGGGATGACCCCTGTGCAGAATAGTCGGGACGTACTGGAAGGGGATGACCCCGGAGCAGCAAAGTAGTCGGGACGTACCCGAAGGGTTTGCAATATGCGCGGGGCGCATACCGAATGAAACAACATGTTTCAAAGGCGCTACCCAATGGACTTGCGTGGTGCGGGGCGTTTTGCCCAGCGTGTTTGCAAGGTGCGGGGCGTGTTTCCCGGCGGATTGCATGGTGCAGGGTAACGTAAAGTCGGGACGGACCCCTGAGCTGAAAAGTAGTCGAGACGTACTCGAAAGGGATGACCCCTGTACAGAAAAGTAGTCTGGACGTACCAAAAAGGGATGACCCCGGAGCAGAAAAGTTGTCGGGACGTACTCGTAGGGAACGGACCTCGGTGTAGAAAAGTAGTCGGGATGTACCCGAAGGGGATGACCCCTGTGCAAAAAAGTAGTCGGGACGTTCCCGAAGGGGAAGGACCCCTGAGTACAAAAGTAGTCGGGACCTACCCGAAGAGGATGACCCCTGAGCAGAAAAGTAGTCCGGACGTACCCGAAGGGGACGGGCCCCAGAGCAGAAAAGTAGTCGGGACGTACCGGAAGGGAATGACCCCTGTGCAGAAATGTAGTCGGAACGTACCCGAAGGAGACGGACCCCTGAGAAGAAAAGTAGACGGGACGTACCCGAAGGGGATGACCCTTGAGCAGAAAAGTAGTCGGGACATAGCTGAAGCGGATGACCCCTGTGCAGAAATGTTGTCGGAACGTACCCGAAGGAGACGGACCCATGAGCAGAAAAGTAGACGGGACGTACCCGAAGGGGACGGACCCATGTGCAGAAAAGTAGTCGGGACATACCCCAAGGGGACGGACTCCTGAGCAGAAAAGTAGTCGGGACGTACTCGAAGGGGACGACCCATGTGGAGAAAAGTTGTCGGGACGTACTCGAAGGCGATGACCCCTGAGCAGAAAAGGAGTCAGGACGTACCCGAAGGAGATGACCCCTGAGCAGAAAAGCAGTCGGGACGTACCCGAAGGAGGAAGACCACTGAGCAGAAAAGCAGTCGGGACGTTCCCGAAGATGACGGACCCATGGGTAGAAAAGTAGTCGAGACCTACCCGAAGAGGATGACCGCTGAGCAGAAAAGTAATCCGGACGTACCCGAAAGTGACCGGCTCCTGAGCGGAAAAGTAGTCGGGACGTACCCGAAGGGGATGACCCCTGTGCAGAAAGTTAGTCGGAACGTACCCGAATGAGACGGACCCCTGAAGCAAAAGTACACGGGACGTACGCTAAGGGGGATGACCCCTTGGCAAAAAAGTAGTCGGACGTACCCGAAGGGATGACCCCTGTGCAGAAATGTTGTCGAACGTCCCGAAGATACGGACTCTCGAGCGGAAAAGTAGACGGGACGTACCCGAAGGGGACGGTCCCCTGTGCGGCAATGTAGTCGGGGCTTACCCCAGGGGGACGGACTCCTGAGCAGAAAAGTAGTCGGGACGTACCCGAAGGGAATGCCCCGAGCAGAAAGGTTGTCAGGACGTACCGAAGGGGACGGACCCCTGAGCAGAAAAGTAGTCCGACGTACCTGATGGGAATGACTCTTGAGCAGAAAAGTAGTCCGGACGTACCCGAAGGGTTTGCAATATGCGTGGGACGCATACCGAATGAACAACATGGTTAAAAGGCGCCTACCCAATGGACTTGCGGGGTGCGGGGCGTTTTGCCCCGCGGATTGCATGGACGGACCCGAAGGGACGGACCCCATAGTAGAAAGTAGTCGGACGTACTTGAAGGGGATGACCCCGGAGCAGAAAAGTAGTCGGGACGTACCCGAAGGGTTTGCAATATGCGCGGGGCGCATACCGAATGAACAACATGGTTCAAAGGCGCCTACCCAATGGACTTGCGGGGTGCGGGGCGTTTTGCCCCGCGTGTTTGCAAGGTGCGGGGCGTGTTTTCCCGGCGGATTGCATGGTGCAGGGTAACGTAAAGTCGGGACGGACCCGAAGGGGACGGACCCCTGAGCTGAAAAGTAGTTGAGACCTACTCGAAGGGGATGACCCCTGTGCTGAAAGTTGTCGAGACGTTCCCGAAGGGGACGGACCCCTGAGCAGAAAAGTAGTCGGGACGTACTCGAAGGGGATGACCCCTTTGCAGAAAAGTAGTCTGGACATACCAAAAAGGGATGACCCGGAGTAGAAAGTAGTCGGGACGTACTCGTAGGGAACGGACCTCGGTGTAGAAAAGTAGTCGGGATGTACCCGAAGGGGATGACCCCTGTGCAAAAAGTAGTCGGGACGTTCCCGAAGAGGAAGGACCCCTGAGTAGAAAAGTAGTCGGGACGTACTCGTAGGGAACGGACCTCGGTGTAGAAAAGTAGTCGGGACGTACCCGAAGTGGATGACCCCTGTGCAGAAATGTTGTCGGAACGTACCCGAAGGGGACGGTTTCCCTGTGCAGAAATGTAGTCGGGGCGTACCCCAGGGGGACGGACTCCTGAGCAGAAAAGTAGTCCGGACGTACCCGAAGGGGACGGACCCCTGAGCAGAAAAGTAGTCCGGACGTACCCGAAGGGGATGACTCTTGAGCGGAAAAGTAGTCCGGACGTACCCGAAGGGTTTGCAATATGCGCGGGACGCATACCGAATGAACAACATGGTAAAAGGCGCCTACCCAATGGACTTGCGGGGTGCGGGAGTATTGCCCCGCGGATTGCATGGACGGACCTGAAGGGGACGGACCCCTAAGCAGAAAGTAGTCGGGACGTACTCGAAGGGGATGACCCCTGTGCAGAAAAGTAGTCGGGACGTACTGGAAGGGGATGACCCCGGAGCAGAAAAGTAGTCGGGACGTACTCGTAGGGAACGGACCTCGGTGTAGAAAAGTAGTTGGGATGTACCCGAAGGGGATGACCCCTGTGCAAAAAAGTAGTCGGGACGTTCCCGAAGAGGAAGGACCCCTGAGCAGAAAAGTAGTCGGGACGTACTCGTAGGGAACGGACCTCGGTGTAGAAAAGTAGTCGGGACGTACCCGAAGTGGATGACCCCTGTGCAGAAATGTTGTCGGAACGTACCCGAAGGATACGGACCCTTGAGCGGAAAAGTAGACGGGACGTACCCAAAGGGGACGGTTCCCTGTGCAGAAATGTAGTCGGGGCGTACCCCAGGGGGACGGACTCCTGAGTAGAAAAGTAGTCGGGACGTACCCGAAGGGGACGACCCATGAGGAGAAAAGTAGTCGGGACGTATCCGAAGGGAATGACCCCGAGCAGAAAAGTTGTCGGGACGTACCCGAAGGGGACGGACCCCTGAGCAGAAAAGTAGTCCGGACGTATCCGAAGGGGATGACTCTTGAGCGGAAAAGTAGTCCAGACGTACCCGAAGGGTTTGCAATATGCGCGGGACGCATACCGAATGAACAACATGGTTAAAAGGCGCCTACCCAATGGACTTGCGGGTGCGGGGAGTATTGCCCCGCGGATTGCATGGACGGACCTGAAGGGGACGGACCCCTAAGCAGAAAGTAGTCGGGACGTACTCGAAGGGGATGACCCCTGTGCAGAAAAGTAGTCGGGACGTACTGGAAGGGGATGACCCCGGAGCAGCAGAAAGTAGTCAGGACGTACCCGAAGGGTTTGCAATATGCGCGGGGCGCATACCGAATGAACAACATGGTTCAAAGGCGCCTACCCAATGGACTTGCGGGGTGCGAAGCGTTTTGCCCAGCGTGTTTGCAAGGTGCGGGGCGTGTTTCCCGCGGATTGCATGGTGCAGGGTAACGTAAAGTCGGGACGGACCCGAAGGGACGGACCCCTGAGTTGAAAAGTAGTCGAGACGTACTCGAAGGGGATGACCCCTGTACAGAAAAGTAGTCTGGACGTACCAAAAAAGGATGATCCCGGAGCAGAAAAGTAGTCGGGACGTACTCGTAGGGAACGGACCTCGGTGTAGAAAAGTAGTCGGGATGTACCCGAAGGGGATGACCCCTGTGCAAAAAAGTAGTCGGGACGTTCCCGAAGGGGAAGGACCCCTGAGGAGAAAAGTAGTCGGGACCTACCCGAAGAGGATGACTCCTGAGCAGAAAGTAGTCCGGACGTACCCGAAGGGGACGGGCCCCTGAGCAGAAAAGTAGTCGGAACGTACCCGAAGGAGACAGACCCCTGAGCAGAAAAGTAGACGGGACGTACCCGAAGGGGATGACCCTTGAGTAGAAAAGTAGACGGGACGTACCCAAAGGGGATGACCCTTGAGCAGAAAAGTAGTCGGGACGTACCCGAAGCGGATGACCCCCGTGCAGAAATGTTGTCGGAACGTACCCGAAGGAGACGGACCCATGAGCAGAAAAGTAGACGAGACGTACCCGAAGGGGACGGACCCATGTGCAGAAAAGTAGTCGGGACATACCCCAAGGGGACGGACTCCTGAGCAGAAAAGTAGTCGGGACGTACTCGAAGGGGATGACCCCTGTGCAGAAAAGTAGTCTGGACAGACCAAAAGGGGATGACCCCTGTGCAAAAAAGTAGTCGGGACGTTCCCGAAGGAGACGGACCCCAGAGTGAAAAAGTAGTCGGGACCTACCCGAAGGGGACGGACCCCATAGTGAAAAAGTAGTCGGGACATACCCCAAGGGGACGGACTCCTGAGCAGAAAAGTAGTCGGGACGTACTCGAAGGGGACGACCCATGTGGAGAAAAGTAGTCGGGACGTACCCGAAGGCGATGACCCCAGAGCAGAAAAGGAGTCAGGACGTACCCGAAGGAGATGACCCCTGAGCAGAAAGCAGTCGGGACGTACCCGAAGGAGAAAGGCCCCTGAGCAGAAAAGCAGTCGGGACGTTCCCGAAGATGACGGACCCATGGGTAGAAAGTAGTCGAGACCTACCCGAAGAGGATGACCCCTGAGCAGAAAAGTAGTCCGGACGTACCCGAAGGTGACGGGCTCCTGAGCGGAAAAGTAGTAGGGACGTACCCGAGGGGGATGACCCCTGTGCAGAAAGGTAGTCGTAACGTACCCGAAGGATCCGACCCCTGAGCAGAAAATTAGACGGGACGTACCCGAAGGGGATGACCCCTTGCCAAAAAAGTAGTCGGGACGTACCCGAAGTGGATGACCCCTGTGCAGAAATGTTGTCGAAACGTATCCGAAGGATACGGACCCTTGAGCGGAAAAGTAGACGGGACGTACCCGAAGGGGACGGTCCCCTGTGCAGAAATGTAGTCGGGGCGTACCCCAAGGGGACGGACTCCAGAGAAGAAAAGTAGTCGTGACGTACCCGAAGGGGACGACCCATGAGGAGAAAAGTAGTCGGGACATACCCGAAGGGAATGACCCCGAGAAGAAAGTTGTCGGGACGTACCCGAAGGGGACGGATCCCTGAGCAGAAAAGTAGTCCGGACGCACCCGAAGGGGATGACTCTTGAGCAGAAAATAAGTCCGGACGTACCCGAAGGGTTTGCAATATGCGCGGGACGCATACCGAATGAACAACATGGTTAAAAGGCGCCTACCCAATGGGCTTGCGGGGTGCGGGCCGTTTTGCCCCGCGGATTGCATCGACGGACCCGAAGGGGACGGACCCCTAAGCAGAAAGTAGCCGGGACGTACTCGAAGAGGATGACCCCTGTGCAGAAAAGTAGTCGGGACGTACCGGAAGGGAAGACCTCGGAGCAGAAAAGTAGTCGGGTCGTACCCGAAGAGGATGACTACGGAGCAGAAAAGTAGTCGGGACGTACCCGAAGAAGATGACCCCTGTGCAAAAAAGTAGTTGGGACGTTCCCGAATGGGACGGACCCTAGAGTAGAAAAGCAGTCGAGACCTACCCGAAGAGGATGACCCCTGAGCAGAAAAGTAGTCTGGACGTACCCGAAGGGAATGACCCTTGAGCAGAAAAGTAGTCGGGACGTACCCGAAGGGTTTGCAATATGCACGGGGCGCATACCGAATGAACAACATGGTTCAAATGCGCCTACCCAATGGACTTTCGGGGTGCGGGGCGTTTTACCCGGCGGGTTTGCAAGGTGCGGGGCGTGTTGCCCGGCGGATTGCATGGTGCAGGAAACATAAAGTCGGGACGGACCCGAAGGGGACGGACCCCTAAGCAGAAAGTAGACGGGACGTACTCGAAGGGGATGACCCCTGTGCAGAAAAGGAGTCAGGACGTACCCGAAGGAGATGACCCCTGAGCAGAAAAGCAGTCGGGACGTACCCGAAGGAGAAAGACCCCTGAGCAGAAAAGCAGTCGGGACGTTCCCGAAGATGACGGACCCATGGGTATAAAAGTAGTCGAGACCTACCCGAAGAGGATGACCCCTGAGCAGAAAAGTAGTCCGGACGTACCCGAAGTTGACGGGCTCCTGAGTGGAAAAGTAGTAGGGACGTACCCGAAGGGGATGACCCCTGTGCAGAAAGGTAGTCGGAACGTACCCGAATGAGACGGACTCCTGAGGAGAAAAGTAGACGGGACGTACCCGAAGGATATGACCCCTTGGCAAAAAAGTAGTCGGGACGTACCCGAAGTGGATGACCCCTGTGCAGAAATGTTGTCGGAACGTACCCGAAGGATACAGACCCTTGAGCGGAAAAGTAGACGGGACGTACCCGAAGGGGACGGTCCCCTGTGCAGAAATGTAGTCGGGGCGTACCCCAGGGGGACGGACTCCTCAGCAGAAAAGTAGTCGGGACGTACCCGAAGGGGACGACCCATGAGGAGAAAAGTAGTCGGGACGTACCCGAAGGGAATGACCCCGAGCAGAAAAGTTGTCGGGACGTACCCGAAGGGCACGGACCCCTGAGAATAAAAGTAGTTCGGACGTACCCGAAGGGGATGACTCTTGAGCAGAAAAGTAGTCCGGACGTACCCGAAGGGTTTGCAATATGCGCGGGACGCATACCGAATGAATAACATGGTTAAAAGGCGCCTACCCAATGGACTTGCGGTGTGCGGGGCGTTTTGCCCCGCGGATTGCATGGACGGACCTGAAGGGGACGGACCCCTAAGCATAAAGTAGTCGGGACGTACTCGAAGGGGATGACCCCTGTGCAGAAAAGTAGTCGGGACGTACCCGAAGGGGACGACCCATGAGGAGAAAAGTAGTCGGGACGTACCCGAAGGGAATGACCCCGAGCAGAAAAGTTGTCGGGACGTTCCCGAAGGGCACGGACCCCTGAGCATAAAAGTAGTCCGGACGTACCCGAAGGGGATGACTCTTGAGCATAAAAGTAGTCCGGACGTGCCCGAAGGGTTTGTAATATGCGCGGGACGCATACCGAATGAATAACATGGTTAAAAGGCGCCTACCCAATGGACTTGCGGTGTGCGGGGCGTTTTGCCCCGCGGATTGCATGGACGGACCTGAAGGGGACGGACCCCTAAGCAGAAAGTAGTCGGGACGTACTCGAAGGGGATGACCCCTGTGCAGAAAAGTAGTCGGGACGTACCCGAAGGGTTTGCAATATGCGCGGGGCGCATACCGAATGAACAACATGGTTCAAAGGCGCCTACCCAATGCACTTGCGGGGTGCGAAGCGTTTTGCCCAGCGTGTTTGCAAGGTGCGGGGCGTGTTTTCCCGGCGGATTGCATGGTGCAGGGTAACGTAAAGTCGGGACGGACCCGAAGGGGACGGACCCCTGAGCTGAAAAGTAGTCGAGACGTACTCGAAGGGGATGACCCCTGTACAGAAAAGTAGTCTGGACGTACCAAAAAGGGATGACCCCGGAGCAGAAAAGTAGTCGGGACGTACTCGTAGGGAACGGACCTCGGTGTAGAAAAGTAGTCGGGATGTACCCGAAGGGGATGACCCCTGTGCAAAAAAGTAGTCGGGACGTTCCCGAAGGGGAAGGACCCCTGAGGAGAAAAGTAGTCGGGACCTACCCGAAGAGGATGACTCCTGAGCAGAAAAGTAGTCCGGACGTACCCGAAGGGGACGGGCCCTGAGCAGAAAAGTAGTCGGAACGTACCCGAAGGAGACAGACCCCTGAGCTGAAAAGTAGACGGGACGTACCCGAAGGGGATGACCCTTGAGCAGAAAAGTAGACGGGACGTACCCGAAGGGGATGACCCTTGAGCAGAAAAGTAGTCGGGACGTACCCGAAGCGGATGACCCCTGTGCAGAAATGTTGTCGGAACGTATCCGAAGGAGACGGACCCTTGTGCAGAAAAGTAGTCGGGACATACCCCAAGGGGACGGACTCCTGAGCAGAAAAGTAGTCGGGACGTACTCGAAGGGGACGACCCATGTGGAGAAACGTAGTCGGGACGTACCCGAAGGCGATGACCCCTGAGCAGAAAAGGAGTCAGGACGTACCCGAAGGAGATGACCCCTGAGCAGAAAAGCAGTCGGACGTACCCGAAGGAGAAAGACCCCTGAGCAGAAAAGCAGTCGGAAAGTTCCCGAAGTTGACGGACCCATGGGTAGAAAGTAGTCGAGACCTACCCGAAGAGGATGACCCCTAAGCAGAAAAGTAGTCCGGACGTACCCGAAGGTGACGGGCACCTGAGCGGAAAAGTAGTAGGGACGTACCCGAAGGGGATGACCCCTGTGCAGAAAGGTAGTCGGAACGTACCCGAATGAGACGGACCCCTGAGCAGAAAAGTAGACGGGACGTACCCGAAGGGGATGACCCCTTGGCAAAAAAGTAGTCGGGACGTACCCGAAGTGGATGACCCTTGAGCAGAAAAGTAGACGGGACGTACCCGAAGGAGGAAGACCACTGAGCAGAAAAGGAGTCAGGACGTACCCGAAGGAGATGACCCCTGAGCAGAAAAGCAGTCGGGACGTACCCGAAGGAGGAAGACCACTGAGCAGAAAAGCAGTCGGGACGTTCCCGAAGATGACGGACCCATGGGTAGAAAAGTAGTCGAGACCTACCCGAAGAGGATGACCGCTGAGCAGAAAAGTAATCCGGACGTACCCGAAAGTGACGGGCTCCTGAGCGGAAAAGTAGTCGGGACGTACCCGAAGGGGATGACCCCTGTGCAGAAAGGTAGTCGGAACGTACCCGAATGAGACGGACCCCTGAGCAGAAAAGTACACGGGACGTACCCTAAGGGGATGACCCCTTGGCAAAAAAGTAGTCGGGACGTACCCGAAGGGGATGACCCCTGTGCAGAAATGTTGTCGGAACGTACCCGAAGGATACGGACTCTCGAGCGGAAAAGTAGACGGGACGTACCCGAAGGGGACGGTCCCCTGTGCGGCAATGTAGTCGGGGCTTACCCCAGGGGGACGGACTCCTGAGCAGAAAAGTAGTCGGGACGTACCCGAAGGGAATGCCCCCGAGCAGAAAGGTTGTCAGGACGTACCCGAAGGGGACGGACCCCTGAGCAGAAAAGTAGTCCGGACGTACCTGATGGGAATGACTCTTGAGCAGAAAAGTAGTCCGGACGTACCCGAAGGGTTTGCAATATGCGTGGGACGCATACCGAATGAACAACATGGTTAAAAGGCGCCTACCCAATGGACTTGCGGGGTGCGGGGCGTTTTGCCCCGCGGATTGCATGGACGGACCCGAAGGGGACGGACCCCATAGTAGAAAGTAGTCGGGACGTACTTGAAGGGGATGACCCCGGAGCAGAAAAGTAGTCGGGACGTACCCGAAGGGTTTGCAATATGCGCGGGGCGCATACCGAATGAACAACATGGTTCAAAGGCGCCTACCCAATGGACTTGCGGGGTGCGGGGCGTTTTGCCCCGCGTGTTTGCAAGGTGCGGGGCGTGTTTCCCGGCGGATTGCATGGTGCAGGGTAACGTAAAGTCGGGACGGACCCGAAGGGGACGGACCCCTGAGCTGAAAAGTAGTTGAGACCTACTCGAAGGGGATGACCCCTGTGCTGAAAAGTTGTCGAGACGTTCCCGAAGGGGACGGACCCCTGAGCAGAAAAGTAGTCGGGACGTACTCGAAGGGGATGACCCCTTTGCAGAAAAGTAGTCTGGACATACCAAAAAGGGATGACCCCGGAGTAGAAAAGTAGTCGGGACGTACTCGTAGGGAACGGACCTCGGTGTAGAAAAGTAGTCGGGATGTACCCGAAGGGGATGACCCCTGTGCAAAAAAGTAGTCGGGACGTTCCCGAAGAGGAAGGACCCCTGAGTAGAAAAGTAGTCGGGACGTACTCGTAGGGAACGGACCTCGGTGTAGAAAAGTAGTCGGGACGTACCCGAAGTGGATGACCCCTGTGCAGAAATGTTGTCGGAACGTACCCGAAGGGGACGGTTCCCTGTGCAGAAATGTAGTCGGGGCGTACCCCAGGGGGACGGACTCCTGAGCAGAAAAGTAGTCCGGACGTACCCGAAGGGGACGGACCCCTGAGCAGAAAAGTAGTCCGGACGTACCCGAAGGGGATGACTCTTGAGCGGAAAAGTAGTCCGGACGTACCCGAAGGGTTTGCAATATGCGCGGGACGCATACCGAATGAACAACATGGTTAAAAGGCGCCTACCCAATGGACTTGCGGGGTGCGGGGAGTATTGCCCCGCGGATTGCATGGACGGACCTGAAGGGGACGGACCCCTAAGCAGAAAGTAGTCGGGACGTACTCGAAGGGGATGACCCCTGTGCAGAAAAGTAGTCGGGACGTACTGGAAGGGGATGACCCCGGAGCAGAAAGTAGTCGGGACGTACTCGTAGGGAACGGACCTCGGTGTAGAAAAGTAGTTGGGATGTACCCGAAGGGGATGACCCCTGTGCAAAAAAGTAGTCGGGACGTTCCCGAAGAGGAAGGACCCCTGAGCAGAAAAGTAGTCGGGACGTACTCGTAGGGAACGGACCTCGGTGTAGAAAAGTAGTCGGGACGTACCCGAAGTGGATGACCCCTGTGCAGAAATGTTGTCGGAACGTACCCGAAGGATACGGACCCTTGAGCGGAAAAGTAGACGGGACGTACCCAAAGGGGACGGTTCCCTGTGCAGAAATGTAGTCGGGGCGTACCCCAGGGGGACGGACTCCTGAGTAGAAAAGTAGTCGGGACGTACCCGAAGGGGACGACCCATGAGGAGAAAAGTAGTCGGGACGTACCCGAAGGGAATGACCCCGAGCAGAAAAGTTGTCGGGACGTACCCGAAGGGGACGGACCCCTGAGCAGAAAAGTAGTCCGGACGTATCCGAAGGGGATGACTCTTGAGCGGAAAAGTAGTCCGGACGTACCCGAAGGGTTTGCAATATGCGCGGGACGCATACCGAATGAACAACATGGTTAAAAGGCGCCTACCCAATGGACTTGCGGGGTGCGGGGAGTATTGCCCCGCGGATTGCATGGACGGACCTGAAGGGGACGGACCCCTAAGCAGAAAGTAGTCGGGACGTACTCGAAGGGGATGACCCCTGTGCAGAAAAGTAGTCGGGACGTACTGGAAGGGGATGACCCCGGAGCAGAAAAGTAGTCGGGACGTACCCGAAGGGTTTGCAATATGCGCGGGGCGCATACCGAATGAACAACATGGTTCAAAGGCGCCTACCCAATGGACTTGCGGGGTGCGAAGCGTTTTGCCCAGCGTGTTTGCAAGGTGCGGGGCGTGTTTCCCGGCGGATTGCATGGTGCAGGGTAACGTAAAGTCGGGACGGACCCGAAGGGGACGGACCCCTGAGTTGAAAAGTAGTCGAGACGTACTCGAAGGGGATGACCCCTGTACAGAAAAGTAGTCTGGACGTACCAAAAAAGGATGATCCCGGAGCAGAAAAGTAGTCGGGACGTACTCGTAGGGAACGGACCTCGGTGTAGAAAAGTAGTCGGGATGTACCCGAAGGGGATGACCCCTGTGCAAAAAAGTAGTCGGGACGTTCCCGAAGGGGAAGGACCCCTGAGGAGAAAAGTAGTCGGGACCTACCCGAAGAGGATGACTCCTGAGCAGAAAAGTAGTCCGGACGTACCCGAAGGGGACGGGCCCCTGAGCAGAAAAGTAGTCGGAACGTACCCGAAGGAGACAGACCCCTGAGCAGAAAAGTAGACGGGACGTACCCGAAGGGGATGACCCTTGAGTAGAAAAGTAGACGGGACGTACCCAAAGGGGATGACCCTTGAGCAGAAAAGTAGTCGGGACGTACCCGAAGCGGATGACCCCCGTGCAGAAATGTTGTCGGAACGTACCCGAAGGAGACGGACCCATGAGCAGAAAAGTAGACGAGACGTACCCGAAGGGGACGGACCCATGTGCAGAAAAGTAGTCGGGACATACCCCAAGGGGACGGACTCCTGAGCAGAAAAGTAGTCGGGACGTACTCGAAGGGGATGACCCCTGTGCAGAAAAGTAGTCTGGACAGACCAAAAGGGGATGACCCCTGTGCAAAAAAGTAGTCGGGACGTTCCCGAAGGAGACGGACCCCAGAGTGAAAAAGTAGTCGGGACCTACCCGAAGGGGACGGACCCCATAGTGAAAAAGTAGTCGGGACATACCCCAAGGGGACGGACTCCTGAGCAGAAAAGTAGTCGGGACGTACTCGAAGGGGACGACCCATGTGGAGAAAAGTAGTCGGGACGTACCCGAAGGCGATGACCCCAGAGCAGAAAAGGAGTCAGGACGTACCCGAAGGAGATGACCCCTGAGCAGAAAAGCAGTCGGGACGTACCCGAAGGAGAAAGGCCCCTGAGCAGAAAAGCAGTCGGGACGTTCCCGAAGATGACGGACCCATGGGTAGAAAAGTAGTCGAGACCTACCCGAAGAGGATGACCCCTGAGCAGAAAAGTAGTCCGGACGTACCCGAAGGTGACGGGCTCCTGAGCGGAAAAGTAGTAGGGACGTACCCGAGGGGGATGACCCTGTGCAGAAAGGTAGTCGTAACGGGATACGGACCCCTGAGCAAAAATTAGACGGACGTACCCGAAGGGATGACCCCTTGCCAAAAAAGTAGTCGGGACGTACCCGAAGTGGATGACCCCTGTGCAGAAATGTTGTCGAAACGTATCCGAAGGATACGGACCCTTAAGCGGAAAAGTAGACGGGACGTACCCGAAGGGGACGGTCCCCTGTGCAGAAATGTAGTCGGGGCGTACCCCAAGGGGACGGACTCCAGAGAAGAAAAGTAGTCGTGACGTACCCGAAGGGGACGACCCATGAGGAGAAAAGTAGTCGGGACATACCCGAAGGGAATGACCCCGAGAAGAAAAGTTGTCGGGACGTACCCGAAGGGGACGGATCCCTGAGCAGAAAAGTAGTCCGGACGCACCCGAAGGGGATGACTCTTGAGCAGAAAATAAGTCCGGACGTACCCGAAGGGTTTGCAATATGCGCGGGACGCATACCGAATGAACAACATGGTTAAAAGGCGCCTACCCAATGGGCTTGCGGGGTGCGGGCCGTTTTGCCCCGCGGATTGCATCGACGGACCCGAAGGGACGGACCCCTAAGCAGAAAGTAGCCGGGACGTACTCGAAGAGGATGACCCCTGTGCAGAAAAGTAGTCGGGACGTACCGGAAGGGAAGACCTCGGAGCAGAAAAGTAGTCGGGTCGTACCCGAAGAGGATGACTACGGAGCAGAAAAGTAGTCGGGACGTACCCGAAGAAGATGACCCCTGTGCAAAAAAGTAGTTGGGACGTTCCCGAATGGGACGGACCCTAGAGTAGAAAAGCAGTCGAGACCTACCCGAAGAGGATGACCCCTGAGCAGAAAAGTAGTCTGGACGTACCCGAAGTGAATGACCCTTGAGCAGAAAAGTAGTCGGGACGTACCCGAAGGGTTTGCAATATGCACGGGGCGCATACCGAATGAACAACATGGTTCAAATGCGCCTACCCAATGGACTTTCGGGGTGCGGGGCGTTTTACCCGGCGGGTTTGCAAGGTGCGGGGCGTGTTGCCCGGCGGATTGCATGGTGCAGGGAAACATAAAGTCGGGACGGACCCGAAGGGGACGGACCCCTAAGCAGAAAGTAGACGGGACGTACTCGAAGGGGATGACCCCTGTGCAGAAAAGGAGTCAGGACGTACCCGAAGGAGATGACCCCTGAGCAGAAAAGCAGTCGGGACGTACCCGAAGGAGAAAGACCCCTGAGCAGAAAAGCAGTCGGGACGTTCCCGAAGATGACGGACCCATGGGTAGAAAAGTAGTCGAGACCTACCCGAAGAGGATGACCCCTGAGCAGAAAAGTAGTCCGGACGTACCCGAAGTTGACGGGCTCCTGAGTGGAAAAGTAGTAGGGACGTACCCGAAGGGGATGACCCCTGTGCAGAAAGGTAGTCGGAACGTACCCGAATGAGACGGACTCCTGAGGAGAAAAGTAGACGGGACGTACCCGAAGGATATGACCCCTTGGCAAAAAAGTAGTCGGGACGTACCCGAAGTGGATGACCCCTGTGCAGAAATGTTGTCGGAACGTACCCAAAGGATACAGACCCTTGAGCGGAAAAGTAGACGGGACGTACCCGAAGGGGACGGTCCCCTGTGCAGAAATGTAGTCGGGGCGTACCCCAGGGGGACGGACTCCTCAGCAGAAAAGTAGTCGGGACGTACCCGAAGGGGACGACCCATGAGGAGAAAAGTAGTCGGGACGTACCCGAAGGGAATGACCCCGAGCAGAAAAGTTGTCGGGACGTACCCGAAGGGCACGGACCCCTGAGAATAAAAGTAGTTCGGACGTACCCGAAGGGGATGACTCTTGAGCAGAAAAGTAGTCCGGACGTACCCGAAGGGATTGCAATATGCGCGGGACGCATACCAAATGAATAACATGGTTAAAAGGCGCCTACCCAATGGACTTGCGGTGTGCGGGGCGTTTTGCCCCGCGGATTGCATGGACGGACCTGAAGGGGACGGACCCCTAAGCAGAAAGTAGTCGGGACGTACTCGAAGGGGATGACCCTTGTGCAGAAAAGTAGTCGGGACGTACCCGAAGGGGACGACCCATGAGGAGAAAAGTAGTCGGGACGTACCCGAAGGGAATGACCCCGAGCAGAAAAGTTGTCGGGACGTTCCCGAAGGGCACGGACCCCTGAGCATAAAAGTAGTCCGGACGTACCCGAAGGGGATGACTCTTGAGCAGAAAAGTAGTCCGGACGTGCCCGAAGGGTTTGTAATATGCGCGGGACGCATACCGAATGAATAACATGGTTAAAAGGCGCCTACCCAATGGACTTGCGGTGTGCGGGGCGTTTTGCCCCGCGGATTGCATGGACGGACCTGAAGGGGACGGACCCCTAAGCAGAAAGTAGTCGGGACGTACTCGAAGGGGATGACCCCTGTGCAGAAAATTAGTCGGGACGTACCCGAAGGGTTTGCAATATGCGCGGGGCGCATACCGAATGAACAACATGGTTCAAAGGCGCCTACCCAATGCACTTGCGGGGTGCGAAGCGTTTTGCCCAGCGTGTTTGCAAGGTGCGGGGCGTGTTTCCCGGCGGATTGCATGGTGCAGGGTAACGTAAAGTCGGGACGGACCCGAAGGGGACGGACCCCTGAGCTGAAAAGTAGTCGAGACGTACTCGAAGGGGATGACCCCTGTACAGAAAAGTAGTCTGGACGTACCAAAAAGGGATGACCCCGGAGCAGAAAAGTAGTCGGGACGTACTCGTACGGAACGGACCTCGGTGTAGAAAAGTAGTCGGGATGTACCCGAAGGGGATGACCCCTGTGCAAAAAAGTAGTCGGGACGTTCCCGAAGGGGAAGGACCCCTGAGGAGAAAAGTAGTCGGGACCTACCCGAAGAGGATGACTCCTGAGCAGAAAAGTAGTCCGGACGTACCCGAAGGGGACGGGCCCCTGAGCAGAAAAGTAGTCGGAACGTACCCGAAGGAGACAGACCCCTGAGCTGAAAAGTAGACGGGACGTACCCGAAGGGGATGACCCTTGAGCAGAAAAGTAGACGGGACGTACCCGAAGGGGATGACCCTTGAGCAGAAAAGTAGTCGGGACGTACCCGAAGCGGATGACCCCTGTGCAGAAATGTTGTCGGAACGTATCCGAAGGAGACGGACCCTTGTGCAGAAAAGTAGTCGGGACATACCCCAAGGGGACGGACTCCTGAGCAGAAAAGTAGTCGGGACGTACTCGAAGGGGACGACCCATGTGGAGAAACGTAGTCGGGACGTACCCGAAGGCGATGACCCCTGAGCAGAAAAGGAGTCAGGACGTACCCGAAGGAGATGACCCCTGAGCAGAAAAGCAGTCGGACGTACCCGAAGGATAAAGACCCCTGAGCAGAAAAGCAGTCGGAAAGTTCCCGAAGTTGACGGACCCATGGGTAGAAAAGTAGTCGAGACCTACCCGAAGAGGATGACCCCTAAGCAGAAAAGTAGTCCGGACGTACCCGAAGGTGACGGGCACCTGAGCGGAAAAGTAGTAGGGACGTACCCGAAGGGGATGACCCCTGTGCAGAAAGGTAGTCGGAACGTACCCGAATGAGACGGACCCCTGAGCAGAAAAGTAGACGGGACGTACCCGAAGGGGATGACCCCTTGGCAAAAAAGTAGTCGGGACGTACCCGAAGTGGATGACCCCTGTGCAGAAATGTTGTCGAAACGTACCCGAAGGATACGGACCCTTGAGCGGAAAAGTGGACGGGACGTACCCGAAGGGGACGGTCCCCTGTGCAGAAATGTAGTCGGGGCGTACCCCAAGGGGACGGACTCCTGAGCAGAAAAGTAGTCGGGACATACCCGAAGGGGACGACCCATGAGGAGAAAAGTAGTCGGGACATACCCGAAGGGAATGACCCCGAGCAGAAAAGTTGTCGGGACGTACCCGAAGGGGACGGATCCCTGTACAGAAAAGTAGTCCGGACGCACCCGAAGGGGATGACTCTTGAGCAGAAAATAAGTCCGGACGCACCCGAAGGGTTTGCAATATGCACGGGACGCATACCAAATGAACAACATGGTTAAAAGGCGCCTACCCAATAAGCTTGCGGGGTGCGGGCCGTTTTGCCCCGCGGATTGCATCGACGGACCCGAAGGGGATGGACCCCTAAGCAGAAAGTAGCCGGGACGTACTCGAAGAAGATGACCCCTGTGCAGAAAAGTAGTCGGGACGTACCGGAAGGGGATGACCTCGGAGCAGAAAAGTAGTCGGGTCGTACCCGAAGAGGATGACTACGGAGCAGAAAAGTAGTCGGGACGTACCCGAAGAAGATGACCCCTGTGCAAAAAAGTAGTCGGGACGTTCCCGAATGGGACGGACCCTAGAGTAGAAAAGTAGTCGGGACCTACCCGAAGGGAATGACCCTTGAGCAGAAAAGTAGTCGGGACGTACCCGAAGGGTTTGCAATATGCACGGGGCGCATACCGAATGAACAACATGGTTCAAATGCGCCTACCCAATGGACTTGCGGGGTGCGGGGTGTTCTACCCGGCGGGTTTGCAAGGTGCGGGGCGTGTTGCCCGGCGGATTGCATGGTGCAGGGAAACATAAAGTCGGGACGGACCCGAAGGGGACGGACCCCTAAGCAGAAAGTAGACGGGACGTACTCGAAGGGGATGACCCCTGTGCAGAAAAGTAGTCGGGACGTACCGGAAGGGGATGACCCCGGAGCAGAAAAGTAGTCGGGACGTACTCGAAGGGGACGGACCACGGTGTAGAAAAGTAGTCCGGACGTACCCGAAAGGGATGACTATGGAGCAGAAAAGTTGTCGGGACGTATCCGAAGGGAATGACCCCTCTGCAAAAAAGTAATCGGGACGTTCCCGAAGGGGACGGACCCAAGAGTAGAAAAGTAGTCGGGACCAACTCGAAGAGGATGACCCCTGAGCAGAAAAGTAGTCGGGACGTATGATAAGGGCATATTATACTCATATTTTATTGTGCAATTCATGTTAAATTATTATTAATTTTATAGAAATTATAAGAAGTCGGTGCTTAATTATGTGTAATTTGATATTGTAGGTCTTTGAGGACTTAGATGGAATTACGAGCAATATTGAGGAGTTTTGCGCAATTTGGAGCCAGCATATATCTTTCGGAAATCTTTTTTTTGTTGTGGATATAAATACTCCTCATAACAAGATTAGGAAACCCTAGGGAGGGAGCCATCTTTCACCATTCTTTTAACCTAGAGAGTTTTTGGAGAGGGTCTTGTCTGGAGCCGTCCCCTGGATCAATTGATTTGAAGCGAAGAATTGTGGAAGAGATAATTCCTTAAAGGAATTGTTGGGTTTTTGTTTTAGGATTCAATATCTTGAGTTTACTGCTGAATATGAATTCTATTGCAATGACTCCTTGGAATTATAATTGTGTTTTCAATTCCATGATATTCTAAGCTTCTTTTGTGGGAATATGATGAAACCCTAGGTAGCTAATATGATGATTGTCGCCATGTTATAGGATTAATAGATGTGTTGATGATTCATGATTGCAATTCCTATAATTTCAATTTTAATTCTTAATTGGTTATAATTGTTAGAAACACTATTGATACGGGAGTTGATATAGTGTTTGTTAGGAATTCTTGATTAGACTAATTAGTTAAATGCGATAGCTGCGTTAATTAGTTTAATTAGAGATTATCCAGGGATTAATGCAATGTTTCTAGTTAGTTATTCGCTAAGACATTAGGGATAATTAATTTAGGGCATTAGACAATCATAGCACTGGAAGGTGTATGATTATAATTTAGAGTCCACTATTAATTAGAGATGCGGGAGCTGATTGATTAATTAGAGGTTTAAGACTTTAATTTTAAAGGCTTGATAAACTCACTTGAATAATCACATAGCTATCAGTCTATATAACATGATGGCAATCTGATTAGTGAAACTAGGGTGGATTCTGTTTTTCCCACTTTCAATTGATATATTTTCGTACAATTCTCTTTCTGCTCTTTGTGACGATTTAGGTTGATTAGTAGTTAATTAGTTAATTCTCTTAATTTGATTGCTTAGATAATAATAGAATCTAATATAGGTTTAGTACTTAATTAATCCTTGTGGGATCGACACTCTATTCATCACTATATTACTTGATCTGACCCAGTACACTTGCTGGTAGAATTTGAGCTTATTTTTATATATATTTGCAAAGGGATCAACGTACCCGAAGGGGACGGACCCCTGAGTAGAAAAGTAGTCGAGACGTACCCGAAGGAGACAGATCCCTGTGCAGAAATATAGTCGGGGCGTACCCCCAGGGTACGGTCTCCTGAGCAAAAAAGTGGTCGGGACGTACCCGAAGGGGATGACTGGTGAGCAGAAAAGTCGTGGGGACGTACCCGAAGGGGATGACCCCTGAGCAGAAAAGTAGTCGGGACGTACTCGAAGAGGATGACACCTGTGCAGAAATGTAGTCGGAACGTATCCGAAGGAGACGGACGCCTGAATAGAAAAGTAGACGGGATGTACCCAAAGGGGACAGACCCTTGTGCAGAAAAGTAGTCGGGATGTACCCGAAGGGGACGGTCCCCTGTGCAGGAATGTAGTAGGGGCGTACCCCCAAGGGACGGACTCCTGAGCAAAAAAGTAGTCGGGACGTACCCGAAGGGGATGACCCATGAGTATAAAAGTGGTCGGGACGTACCCGAAGGGGATGACCCCTGAGCAGAAAAGTAGTCGGGACGTACACGAAGTGGACGACGGACCCCTGAGCAGAAAAGTGGTCGTCACGTACCCGAAAGGGACGGACCTTGAGTAAAAAAGTAGTCCGGACGTACCCGAAGGGGATGACCCTTGAGCAGAAAAGTAGTCGGGACGTACCCGAAGGGTTTGCAATATGCACAGGGCGCATACCGAATGAACAACATGGTTGAAAGGCGCCTACCCAATGAACTTGCGGGGTGCGGGGCGTTTTCCCCGGCGGGTTTGCAAGGTGCGGGGCGTGTTGCCCGGCGGATTGCATGGTGCAGGGAAACATAAAGTCGGCACGGACCTGAAGGGGACGGACCCCTATGCAGAAAGTAGACGGGACGTACTCGAAGGGGATGACCCCAGTGCAGAAAAGTAGTCGGGACGTACCGGAAGGGGATGACCCCGGAGCAGAAAAGTAGTCGGGACGTACCCGAAGCGGATGACTACGGAGAAGAAAAGTAGTCGGGACGTACCCGAAGGGGATGACCCCGGTGCAAAAAAGTAGTCGGGACGTTCCCGAAGGGGACGGACCCCAGAGTAGAAAAGTAGTCGGGACCTACTCGAAGAGGATGACCCCTGAGCAGAAAAGTAGTCGGGACGTACCCGAAGGGGACGGACCCCTGAGTAGAAAAGTAGTCGAGACGTACTCGAAGGGGACGGACCCCTGTACAGAAAGGTAGTCGGGGCGTACCCCCAGGGGACGGTCTCCTGAGCAAAAAAGTGGTCAGGACGTACCCGAAGGGGATGACCCCTGAGTTGAAAAGTCGTCCGGACGTACCGGAAGGGGATGATCCCTGAGCAGAAAAGTAGTCGGGACGTACTCGAAGGGGATGACCCCTGTGCAGAAATGTAGTCGGAACGTACCGGAAGGAGACGGACCCCTGAGCAGAAAAGTAGACGGGATGTACCCAAAGGGGACGGACCCCAGTGCAGAAAAGTAGTCGGGATGTGCCCGAAGGGGACGGACCCCTGAGCAGAAATGTAGTCGGGGCGTACCCCCAGGGGCTGGACTCCTGAGCAATAAAGTAGTCGGGTCGTACCCGAAGGGGACGACCCATGAGTATAAAAGTGGTCGGGACGTACCCGAAGGGGATGACCCCAGAGCAGAAAAGTAGTCGGGACGTACACGAAGTGGACGACGGACCCCTGAGCAGAAAAGTAGTCGTAACGTACCCGGAAGGGATGGACTCTGAGCAAAAAAGTAGTCCGGACGTACTCGAAGGGGATGATCCTTGAGCAGAAAAGTAGTCGGGACGTACCCGAATGTTTGCAATATGCACAGGGCGCATACCGAATGAACAACATGGTTCAAATGCGCCTACTCAATGGACTTGCGGGGTGCGGGGCGTTTTGCCCGGCGGGTTTGCAAGGTGCGGGGCGTGTTGCCTGGCGGATTGCATGGTGCAGGGTAACGTAAAGTCGGGACGGACCCGAAGGGGACCGACCCCTGAGCAGAAAGTAGTCGAGACGTACCCAAAGGGGACGGACCCCTTAGCAGAAAAGTAGTCGGGACGTACTCGAAGGGGATGACCCCTGTGCAGAAAAGTAGTCTGGACGTACCAAATGGGGATGACCCCGGAGCAGAAAAGTAGTCGGGACGTACTCGTATGGGATGAACCCTGTGCAAAAAAGTAGTTGGGACGTTCCCGAAGGGGAAGGACCCCTGAGTAGAAAAGTAGTCGGGACCAACCCGAAGAGGATGACCCCTGAGCAGAAAAGTAGTACGGACGTACCCGAAGGGGACGGGCCCCTGAGTAGAAAAGTAGTCGGGACGTACCCGAAGGGGATGACCCTTGAGCAGAAAAGTAGTCGGGACGTACCCGAAGGGGATGACCCCCGTGCAGAAATGTTGTCGGAACGTACCCGAAGCTGACGGACCTTTGAGCAGAAAGGTAGACGGGACTTACCCGAAGGGGACGGACACATGTGCAGAAAAGTAGTCGGGACGTACACGAAGGGGACGGACCCCTGTGTAGAAATGTAGTCGGGGCGTACCCCAAGGGGATGGACTCCTGAGCAAGAAAGTAGTCGGGACGTACTCGAAGGGGGCGACCCATGAGGAGAAAAGTAGTCGGGACGTACCCGAAGGAGATGACCCCTGAGAAAAAAAGTAGTCGGGACGTACCCGAAGGAGAAAGACCCCTGAGCAGAAAAGCAGTCGGGACGTTCCTGAAGGTGACGGACCCATGAGAAGAAAAGTAGTCGGGACGTACCCGAAGGGGATTGCCCCTGTGCAGAAAGGTAGTCGGAACGTACCCGAAAGAGACGGACCCCGGAGCGGAAAAGTAGACGGGACGTACCCGATGGGGATGACCCCTGTGCAGAAAGGTAGTCGGGACGTACCCGAAGGGGATGACCCCTGTGCAGAAATGTTGTCGGAACGTACCAGAAGGATACGGACCCTTGAGCGGAAAAGTAGGCGGGACGTACCCGATGGGGACGGTCCCCTGTGCAGAAATGTAGTCGGGGCGTACCCCAAGGGGACGGACTCCTGAGCAGAAAAGTAGTCGGGACCTACCCGAAGAGGATGACCCCTGAGCAGAAAAGTAGTCCGGACGTACCCGAAGGGGACGGGCCCCTGAGCAGAAAAGTAGTCGGGACGTACCCGAAGGGAATGACCCCTGTGCAGAAATGTAGTCGGAACGTACCCGAAGGAGACCGACCCCTGAGCAAAAAAGAAGACGGGACGTACCCGAAGGGGATGACCCTTGAGCAGAAAAGTAGACGGGACGTACCCGAAGAGGATGACCCTTGAGCAGAAAAGTAGTCGGGACTTACCCGAAGCGGATGACCCCTGTGCAGAAATGTTGTCGGAACGTCGGGAGACGGACCCGAGCAGGTAGACGGGACGTACCCGAAGGGGTGTGCAAAAAGTAGTCGGGACGTACCCGAAGGGGACGACCCATGGAAAAGTAGTCGGGACGTACCCGAAGGGGAATGACCCCGAGCAAAAAGTAGTCGGGACGTACCCGAAGGGATGACCCCTTGAGGAGAAAAGAGTCCGGTCGTACCCGAAGGGGATGACCCTTGAGCAGAAAAGTAGTCGGGACGTACCCAAAGGGTTTGCAATATGCGCGGGGCGCATAGCGAATGAACAACATGGTTCAAAGGCGCCTACCCAATGTACTTGCGGGGTGCGGGGCGTTTTGCCCAACGGGTTTGCAAGGTGCGCGGCGTGTTGCCTGGCGGATTGCATGGTGCAGGGTAACGTAAAGTCAGGACGGACCCGAAGGGGACCGACCCCTGAGCAGAAAGTAGTCGAGACGTACCCGAAGGGGACGGACCCCTGAGCAGAAAAGTAGTCGGGACGTACTCGAAGGGGATGACCCCTGTGCAGAAAAGTAGTCTGGATGTACCAAAAGGGGATGACCCCGGAGCAGAAAAGTAGTCGGGACGTACCCGAAGGGGATGACTCCTTTGCAAAAATGTAGTCGGAACGTACCCGAAGATGATGACCCCGGAGCAGAAAAGTAGTCGGGACCTACCCGAAGAGGATGACCCCTGAGCAGAAAAGTAGTCGGGACGTACCCGAAGGGGATGACCCCTGTGCAGAAATGTACTCGGAACGTACCCGAAAGAGACGGACCCCTGAGCAGAAAAGCAGACGGGACGTACCCGAAGGGGATGTCCCATGAGCAGAAAAGTAGTCGGGACGTACCCGATGGGGATGACCCCTGAGCAGAAAAGTAGTCGGGACATACTCGAAGGTTACGACCCATAAGGAGAAATGTAGTCGGGACATACCCGAACGAGATGACCCCTGAGCAGAAAAGTAGTCGGGACGTTCCCGAAGGTGACGGACCCATGAGTAGAAAAGTAGTCGGGACCTACCCGTAGAGGATGACCCATGAGGAGAAAAGTAGTTCGGACGTACCCGAAGGGGATGATCCCTGTGCAGAAAGGTAGTCGGAACGTACCCGAATGAGATGGACCCCTGATCAGAAAAGTAGACGGGACGTACCCGAAGGGGATGACCCCTGAGCAAAAAAGTAGTCGGGACGTACCCGAAGGGGATGACCCCTGTGCAGAAAGGTTGTCGGAACGTCCCCCAAGGATACGGACCCTTGAGCGGAAAAGTAGACGGGACGTACCCGAAGGGGACGGTCTCCTGTGCAGAAATGTAGTCGGGGCGTACACCAAGGGGACGGACTCCTGAGCAGAAAAGTAGTCCAGACGTACCCGAAGGGGACTACCCATGAGGAGAAAAGTAGTCGGGACGTACCCGAAGGGAATGACCCCGACCAGAAAAGTTGTCGGGACGTACCCGAAGGGGACGGACCCCTGAGCAGAAAAGTAGTCCGGACGTACCCGAAGCAGATGAACCTTGAGGAGAAAAGCAGTCCGGACGTACCCGAAGGGGATGACCCTTGAGCAGAAAAGTAGTAGGGACGTACCCGAAAGGTTTGCAATATGCGCGGGGCGCATACCGAATGAACAACATGGTTCAAAGGCGCCTACCCAATGGACTTGCGGGGTGAGGGGCGTTTTGCCTGGCGGATTGCATGGTGAAGGGAAACTTAAAGTCGGGACGGACCCGAAGGGGACAGACCCCTAAGCAGAAAGTAGTCGGGACGTACTCGAAGGGTACGGACCTCGGTGTAGAAAAGTAGTCGGGACGTACCCGAAGAGGATGACTACGGGGCAGAAAAGTAGTCGGGACGTACCCGAAGGGGAGGACCCCTGTGCAAAAAAGTAGTCGGGACGTTCCCGATGGGAACGGACCCCGGAGTAGAAAAGTCGGGACCTACTCGAAGAGGATGACCCCTAAGCAGAAAAATAGTCGGGACGTACCCGAAGGGGACGGACCCCTGAGTAGAAAATTAGTCGGGACGTACCCGAAGGGGACGGACCCCTGTGCAGAAATGTAGTCGGGGCGTACCCCCAGGGGACGGTCTCCTGAGCAAAAATGTGGTCGGGACGTACCCGAAGGAGATGACCCGTGAGCAGAAAAGTCGTGGGGACGTACCCGAAGGAGACGGACCCCTGAGCAGAAAAGTAGACGGGATGTCGGAAAGGGACGTACCCCTATGTAGAAAAGTAGTCGGGATGTACCCGAAGGGGACGGACCCCTGTGCAGAAATGTAGTCGGGGCGTACCCCTAGGGGACGGACTCCTGAGCAAAAAAGTAGTCGGGACGAACCCGAAGGGGACGACCCATGTGTATAAAAGTGGTCGGGACATACCCGAAGAGGATTACCCCTGTGCAGAAAAGTAGTCGGGACGTACACGAAGTGGACGACGGATCCCTGAGCAGAAAAGTAGTCGTAACGTACCCGAAAGGGACGGACCCTGAGCAAAAAAGTAGTCCGGACGTACCCGAAGGGGATGACCCTTGAGCAGAAAAGTAGTCGGGACGTACCCGAAGGGTTTGCAATATGCACAGGGCGCATACCGAATGAACAACATGGTTCAAAAGCGCCTACCCAATGGACTTGCGGTGTGCTGGGCGTTTTGCCCGGCGGTTTTTATAAGGTGCGGGGCGTGTTACCCGGCGGATTGCATGGTGCAGGGAAACATAAATTCGGGACGGACCCGAAGGGGACAGACCCCTAAGCAGAAAGTAGACGGGACGTACTCGAAGGGGATGACCCCTGTGTAGACAAGTAGCCGGAACGTCTTGGAAAGGGATGACCCCCGGAGCAGAAAAGCGGTCGGGACATACTCGAAGGGGACGGACCTCGGTGTAGAAGAGTAGTCGGGACGTACTCGAAGAGGATGACTACGGAGCAGAAAAGTAGTCGGGACGTACCCGAAGGGGATGACCCCTGTGCAAAAAAGTAGTCGGGACGTTCCCGAGAGGGACGGACCCCAGAGTAGAAAAGTAGGCGGGACCTACTCGAAGAGGATGATCCCTGAGCAGAAAAGTAGTCGGGACGTACCCGAAGGGGACGGACCCCTGAGTAGAAAAGTAGTCGGGACGTATCCGAAGGGGACGAACCCTTGTGCAGAAATGTAGTTGGGGCGTACCCCCAGGGGACGGTCTCCTGACCAAAAAAGTGGTCGGGACGTACCCGAAGGGGATGACCCCTGTGTAGAAAAGTCGTCGGGACGTACCCGAAGGGAATGACCCCTGAGCAGAAAAGTAGTCGGGACGTACTCGAAGGGGATGACCCCTGTGCAGAAATGTAGTTGGAACGTACCCGAAGGAGACAGACCCCTAAGCAGAAAAGTAGACGGGATGTACCCAAAGGGGACGGACCCCTGTGCAGAAAAGTAGTCGGGATGTACCCGAAGGGGACGGATCCTTGTGCAGAAATGTAGTCGGGGCGTACCCCCAGGGGCCGGACTCCTGAGCAAAAAAGTAGTCGGGACGTACCCGAAGGGGATGACCCCTGAGCAGAAAAGTAGTCGGGACGTACACGAAGTGGACGACGGACCCCTGAGAAGAAAAGTAGTCGTAACGTACCCGAAAGGGACGGACCCTGAGCAAAAAAGTAGTCCGGGCGTACTCGAAGGGGATGACCCTTGAGCAGAAAAGTAGTCAGGACGTACCCGAAGGGTTTGCAATATGCACAGGGCGCATACCGAATGAACAACATGGTTCAAAGCGCCTACCCAATGGACTTGCGGGGTGCGGGGCGTTTTGCCCGGCGGGTTTGCAAGGTGCGAGGCGTGTTGCTCGGCGGATTGCATGGTGCAGGGTAACGTAAAATCGGGACGGACCCGAAGGGGACCGACCCCTGAGCAGAAAGTAGTCAAGACGTACCGGAAGGGGACGGACCCTGAGCAGAAAAGTTGTCAAGACGTAATCGAAGGGGATGACCCCTGTGCAGAAATGTAGTCTGGACGTACCAAAAGGGGATGACCCCGGAGCAGAAAAGTAGTTGGGACGTACTCGAAGGGGACGGACCTCGGTGTAGAAAGGTAGTCAGGACGTACCCGAAGGGGATGACCCCTGTGCAAAAAAGTAGTCGGGACGTTCCCGAAGGGGAAGGACCCCTGAGTAGAAAAGTAGTCGGGACCTACCCGAAGAGGATGACCCCAGAGAAGAAAAGTAGTCTGGACGTACACGAAGGGGACGAGCCCCTGAGCAGTATAGTAGTCAGGACGTACCCGAAGGAGACGGACCCCTGAGCAGAAAAGTAGACGGGACGTACCCAAAGGGGATGACCCTTGAGCAGAAAAGTAGTCGGGACGTACCCGAAGGGGATGACCCCTGAGCAGAAAAGTAGTCGGGATGTACCCGAAGGGGATGACCCCTTGTGCAGAAAAGTAGACGGGACGTACCCGAAGGGGACGGACCCATGTGCAGAAAGTAGTCGGGACGTACCCGAAGGGGACGGATCCCTGTGCAGAAATGTAGTCGGGGCGTACCCCAAGGGGACGGACTCCTGAGCCGAAAAGTAGTCGAGACGTACTCGAAGGGGACGACCCATGAGAAGAAAAGTTGTCGGGACGTACCCGAAGGAGATGACCCCTGAGCAGAAAAGTAGTCGGGACGTACCCGAAGGAGAAAGACCCCTGAGCAGAAAAGCAGTCGGGACGTTCCCGAAGGTGACGGACCCATGAGTAGAAAAGTAGTCGGGACCTACCCGAAGAGGATGACCCATGAGGAGAAAAGTAGTTCGGACGAACCCGAAGGTGACGGGCTCCTGAGCAGAAAAGTAGTCGGGACGTACACGAAGGGGACGGACCCCAGTGCAGAAATGTAGTCGGGGCGTACCCCCTGGGGACGGTCTCCTGAGCAAAAAAACAGTCGGGACGTACCTGAAGGGGACGACCCATGAGTATAAAATTGGTCGGGACGTACCCGAAGGGGATGACCCCTGTGCAGAAAGGTAGTCGGAACGTACCCGAATGAGACGGACCCCTGAGCAGAAAAGTAGACGGGGCGTACCCGAAGGGGATGACCCCTGATCAAAAAAGTAGTCGGGACGTACCCGAAGGGGATGACCCCTATGAAGAAATGTTGTCGGAACGTACCCGAAGGGGACGGTCCCCTGTGCAGAAATGTAGTCGGGGCGTACCCCAAGGGGACGAACTCCTGAGCAGAAAAGTAGTCGGGACGTACACGAAGGGGACGACCCATTAGGAGAAAAGTAGTTGGGACGTACCCGAAGGGAATGACCCCGAGCAGAAAAGCTGTCGGGACGTACCCGAAGGGGATGGACCACTGAGCAGAAAAGTAGTCCGGAAGCACCCGAAAGAGTTGATCCTTGAGGAGAAAAGCAGTCCGGACGTACCCGACGGGGATGACCCTTGAGCAGAAAAGTAGTCGGGACGTACCCGAAGGGTTTGCAATATGCGCGGGGTGTATACCGAATAAACAACATGGTTCAAAGGCGCCTACCCAAGAGACTTGCGGGGTGCGGGGCGTTTTGCCCGGCGGATTGCATGTTGTAGGGAAACATAAAGTCAGGACGGACCCGAAAGGGCACAGACCCCTAAGCAGAAAGTAGTCGGGACGTACTCGAACAGGATGACCCCTGTGCAGAAAAGTAGTCGGGACGTACCGGAAGGGGATGACCCCGGAGCAGAAAAGTAGTCGGGACATACTCGAACGGTACGGACCTCGGGAAAGAAAAGTAGTCGGGACGTACCCGAAGAGGATGACTACGGAGCAGAAAAGTAGTCGGGACATACCCGAAGAGGATGACCCCTGTGCAAAAAAGTAGTCGGGACCTACCCGAAGAGGATGACCCCGGAGAAGAAAAGCAGTCCGGACGTACCCGAAGGGAATGACCCTTGAGCAGAAAAGTAGTCGGGACGTACCCGAAGGGTTTGCAATATGCGCGGGGCGCATACTAAATGAATAACATGGTTCAAAGGCGCCTACCCAATGGACTTGCGGGGTGCGGGGCGTTTTTCCCGACGGGTTTGCAAGGTGCGGGGCGTGTTGCCCGGCGGATTGCATGGTGCAGGGAAACATAAAGTCGGCACGGACCTGAAGGGGACGGACCCCTATGCCGAAAGTAGACGGGACGTACTCGAAGGGGATGACCCCTGTGCAGAAAAGTAGTCGGGACGTACCGGAAGGGGATGACCTCGGAGCAGAAAAGTAGTCGGGACCTACCCGAAGCGGATGACTACGGAGCAGAAAAGTAGTCGGGACGTACCCGAAGGGATGACCCCGATGCAAAAAAGTAGTCGGGACGTTCCCGAAGGGGACGGACCCCAGAGTAGAAAAGTAGTCGGGACCTACTCGAAGAGGATGACCCCTGAGCAGAAAAGTAGTCGGGACGTACCCGAAGGGGACGGACCCCTGAGTAGAAAAGTAGTCGAGACGTACTCGAAGGGGACGGACCCCTGTGCAGAAAGGTAGTCGGGGCGTACCCCCAGGGGACGGTCTCCTGAGCAAAAAAGTGGTCAGGACGTACCCGAAGGGGATGACCCCTGAGTTGAAAGTCGTCGGGACGTACCCGAAGGGGATGACCGCAGAGCAGAGAAGTTGTCGGGACGTACTCGAAGGGGATGACCCCTGTGCAGAAATGTAGTCGGAAAGTACCCGAAGGAGACGGACCCCTGAGCAGAAAAGTAGTCGGGACGTACCCGAAGCGGACGGACCCCTGAGCAGAAAAGTCGTCGTAACGGACCCGAACGGGACGGACCCTGAGCAAAAAAGTAGTCCGGACATACCCGAAGGGGATGACCCTTGAGCAGAAAAGTAGTCGGGATGTACCCGAAGGGTTTGCAATATGCACAGGGCGCATACCGAATAAACAACATGGTTCAAAGGCGCCTACCCAATGGACTTGCGGGGTGCGGGGCGTTTTGCCCGGCGGGTTTGCAAGGTGCGGGGCGTGTTGCCCGGCGGATTGCATGGTGAAGGGTAACGTAAAGTCGAAAACCCGAAGGGGACCGACCCCTGAGCTGAAAGTAGTCGAGACGTACCCGAAGAGGACGGACCCTGAGCAGAAAAGTAGTCGGGACGTACTCGAAGGGGATGACCCCTGTGCAGAAAAGTAGTCTGGACGTACCAAAAGGAGATGACCCCGGAGCAGAAAAGTAGTCGGGTCGTACTCGAAGGGGACAGACCTCGGTGTAGAAAAGTTGTCGAGACGTACCCGAAGGGGATGACACCTGTGCAAAAAAGTAGTCGGGACGTTCCCGAAGGGGAAGGACCCCTGAGTAGAAAAGTAGCTGGGACCTACCCGAAGAGGATAACCCCTGAGCAGAAAAGTAGTCCGGACGTACCCGAAGGTGACGGGACATACCCGAAGGGGATGACCCCTGTGCAGAAATGTAGTCGGAACGTACCCGAAGGAGAAGGACCCCTGAGCAGAAAAGTAGACGGGACGTACCTGAAGGGTTTGACCCCTGAGCAGAAAAGTAGTAGGGACGTACCCGAAGGGGATGACCCCTATGCAGAAATGTTGTCGGAACGTACCCGAAGGAGACGGACCCTTGAGCAGAAAAGTAGACGGGACGTACCCGAAGGGGTCGGACCCCTGTGCAGAAATGTAGTCGGAACGTACCCGAAGGAGACGGACACCTGAGCAGAAAAGTAGACGGGACGAACCCGAAGGGGATGACCCCTGAGCAGAAAAGTAGTAGGGACGTACCCGATGGGGATGACCCCTGTGCAGAAATGTTGTCGGAACGTACCCGAAGGAGTCGGACCCTTGAGCAGAAAAGTAGACGGGACGTACCCGAAAGGGCCGGACCCCTGTGCAGAAAAGTAGTCGGGACGTACCCGAAGGGGTCGGACCCCTGTGCAGAAATGTAGTCGGGGCGTACCCCGAGGGGACGGACTCCTGAACAGAAAAGTAGTCGGGACGTACTCGAATGGGACGACCCATGAGGAGAAAAGTAGTTGAGACGTACCCGAAGGAGATGGCCCCTGAGCAGAAACGTAGTCGGGACGTACCCGAAGGAGAAAGACCCCTGAGCAAAAAAGCAGTCGGGACGTTCCCGAAGGGGACGGACCAATGAGTAGAAAAGTAGTCGGGACCTACCCGAAGAGGATGACCCCTGAGCAGAAAAGTAGTCCGGACGTATCCGAAGGTGATGGGCTCCTGAGCAGTAAAGTAGTCGGGACGTACCCGAAGGGGATGACCCCTGTGCAGAAAGGAAGTCGGGTCGTACTCGAAGGGGAGGACCCCTGAGCAAAAAAGTAGACGGGACGTACCCGAAGGGGACGGTCTCCTGTGCAGAAATGTAGTCGGGGCGTACCCCAAGGGGACGGACTCCTGAGCAGAAAAGTAGTCGGGACGTACCCGCAGGGGACGACCCATGACGAGAAAAGTTGTCGGGACGTACCCGAAGGGGACGGACCACTGAGCAGAGAAGTAGTCCGGACGTACCCGAAGGAGATGATCCTTGAGGAGAAAAGCAGTCCGGACGTACCCGAAGGGGATGACCCTTGAGCAGAAAAGTTGTCGGGACGTACCCGAAGGGTTTGCAATATGCGCGGGGCGCATACCGAATGAACAACACGGTTCAATATGCGCGGGGCGTTTTGCCCGGCGGATTGCATGGTGCAGGGAACTTAAAGTCGGGACGGACCCGAAGGGGACAGTCCCCTAAGCAGAAAGTAGTCGGAACATACTCGAAGGGACGACCCCTGTGCAGAAAAGTCGGGACGTACCGGAAGGGAACGACCCCTGTGCAGAAAAGTAGAGGGGACGTATCGGAAGGGACGACCCTGTGCAGAAAAGTAGTCGGGACGAACTCGAAGGGGATGACCCCTGTGCAGAAAAGTAGTCGGGACGTACCGGAAGGGGATGACCCCGGAGCAGAAAAGTAGTCGAGACGTACTCGAAGGGTATGGACCTCGGTGCAGAAAAGTAGTCGGGACGTACCCGAAGAGGATGACTACGGAGCAGAAAAGTAGTCGGGACGTACCCGAAGGGGATGACCCCTGTGCAAAGAAGTAGTCGGGACGTTCCCAAAGGGTACGGACCCCAGAGTAGAAAAGTAGTCGGGACCTACTCGAAGAGGATGACCCCTGTGCAGAAAAGTAGTCGGGACGGACCCCTGAGTAGAAAAGTAGTCGGGACGTACCCGAAGTGGACGGACCCCTGTGCAGAAATGTAGTCGGGGAGTACCCCTAGGGGACGGTTTCCTGAGCAAAAAAGTGGTCGGGACGTACCCGAAGGGGATGACCCGTGAGCAGAAAAGTCGTGGGGACGTACCCGAAGGGGATGACCCTTGAGCAGAAAAGTAGTCGGGACGTACTCGAAGGGGATGACCCCTGTGCAGAAATGTAGTCGGAACGTACCCGAAGGAGACGGACCCCTGAGCAGAAAAGTAGACGGGATGTACCTAAAGGGGACGGACTCTTGTACAGAAATGTAGTCGGAACGTACCCGTAGGAGACGGACCCCCGAGCAGAAAAGTAGAGGGGATGTACCCGAAGGGGACGGACCCCTGTGAAGAAACGTAGTCGGGATGTACCCGAAGGGGACGGACCCCTGTGCAGAAATGTAGTCGGGGCGTACCCCCAGGGGACGGAGTCCTGAGCAAAAAAATAGTCGGGACGTACCCGAAGGGGACGACCCATGAGTATAAAAGTGGTCGGGACGTACCCGAAGGGGTTGACCCTTGAGCAAAACAGGAGTCAGGACGTACACGAAGTGGACGACGGACCCCTGAGCAGAAAAGTAGTCGTAACGTACCCGAAAGGGACGGACCCTGAGCAAAAAAGTAGTCCGGACGTACCCGAAGGGGATGACCTTTGAGCAGAAAAGTAGTCGGACGTACCCGAAGGGTTTGCAATATAAACAGGGCGCATACCCGAATGAACAACAGGGTTCAGGCGCCTACCCAATGGACTTGCGGGGTGCGGGGCGTTTTGCCCGAGGGGTTTGCAAGGTGCGGGCGTGTTGCCCGACGGATTGCATGGTGCAGGGAACATAAAGTCGGACGGACCCCTAAGCAGAAAGTAGAGGGGACGTACTCGAAGGGGATGATCCCTGTGCAGAAAAGTAGTCGGGACGTACTCGAAGGGGACGGACCTCGGTTAGAAAAGTAGTCGGGACGTACCCGAAGAGGATGACCACGGAGCAGAAAAGTAGTCGGGACGTACCCGAAGGGGATGACCCCTGTGCAAAAAAGTAGTCGGGACGTTCCCGAAGGGGACGGACCCCAGAGTAGAAAAGTAGTCGGGACCTACTCGAAGAGATGACCCTGAGCAGAAAGTGTCGGGACGGACCCCTGAGTAGAAAAGTAGTCGGGACGTACCCGAAGGGGACGGACCCCTGTGCAGAAATGTAGTCGGGGCGTACCCCTAGGGGACGGTCTCCTGAGCAAAAAAGTGGTCGGGACGTACCCGAAGGGGATGACCCGTGAGCAGAAAAGTCGTGGGGACGTACCCGAAGGGGAAGACCCCTGAGCAGAAAAGTAGTCGGGACGTACTCGAAGGGTGTGACCCCTGTGCAGAAATGTAGTCGGAACGTACTCGTAGGAGATGGACCCCCGAGCAGAAAAGTAGACGGGATGTACCCGAATGGGACGGACCCCTGTGCAGAAAAGTAGTCGGGATGTACCCGAAGGGGACGGACCCCTGTGCAGAAATGTAGTCGGGGCGTACCCCCAGGGGACGGACTCCTGAGCAAAAAAATGGTCGGGACGTACCCGAAGGGGACGATCCATGAGTATAAAAGTGGTCGGGACGTACCCGAAGGGGATGACCCTTGAGCAGAAAAGTAGTCGGGACGTACACGAAGTGGACGACGGACCCCTGAGCAGAAAAGTAGTCGTAACGTACCCGAAAGGGACGGACCCTGAGCGAAAAAGTAGTCCGGACGTACCCGAAGGGGATGACCCTTGAGCAGAAAAGTAGTCGGGACGTACCAAAAGGTTTTGCAATATGCACAGGGCGTATACCGAATGAACAACATGGTTCAAAGGCGCCTACCCAATGGACTTGCGGGGTGCGGGGCGTTTTGCCCCGGGTTTGCAAGGTGCGGGGCGTGTTGCCCAGCGGATTGCATGGTGCAGGGAAACATAAAAAATCGGGACGGACCCGAAGGGGACGAACCCCTAAGCAGAAAGTAGACGGGACGTACTTGAAGGGGATGACCCCTGTGCAGAAAAGTGTAGTCGGGACGTACCCGAAGAGGATGACTATGGAGCAGAAAAGTAGTCGGGACGTACCCGAAGGGTATGACCCCTGTGCAAAAAAGTAGTCGGGACGTTCCCGAAGGGTACGGACCCCAGAGTAGAAATGTAGTCGGGACCTACTCGAAAAGGATGTCCCCTGAGCAGAAAGTAGTCGGGACGTACCGAAGGGGACGTACCCCTGAGCAGAAAAGTTGTCGGGACGTACCCGATGGGACGACCCCTGAGCAAAAAGTTGTCGGGACGTACCCGAAGGGGACGGACCCCTGAGCAGAAAAGTCGTCGTACGTACCCGAACGGGACGGACCCTGAGCAAAAAAGTAGTCCGGACGTACCCGAAAGGGATGACCCTTGAGCAGAAAAGTAGTCGAGACGTACCCGAAGAGGACGGACCCTGAGCAGAAAAGTAGTCGGACGTACTCGAAGGGGATGACCCCTGTGCAGAAAAGTAGTCTGGACGTACCAAAAGGGGATGACCCCGGAGCAGAAAAGTAGTGGACGTACTCGAAGGGGACGGACCTCGGTGTAGAAAAGTTGTCGGGACGTACCCGAAGGGATGACACCTGTGCAAAAAAGTAGTCGGGACGTTCCGGAAGGGGAAGGACCCCTGAGTAGAAAAGTAGTCGAGACCTACCCGAAGTGGATAACCCCTGAGCAGAAAAGTAGTCGAGACGTACCCGAAAGGATGACCCCGTGCAGAAATGTAGTCGGAACGTACCCGAAGGAGACGGACCCCTGAGCAGAAAAGTAGACGGGACGTACCCGAAGGGGATGACCCCTGAACAGAAAAGTATAGGGACGTACCCGAAGGGATGACCCCTGTGCAGAAAGTTTGTTGGAACGTACCCGAAGGAGACGGACCCTTGAGCAGAAAGTAGACGGGACATACCCGAAGGGGCCGGACCCCTGTGCAGAAATGTAGTCGGGGCGTACCCCAAGGGGACGGAATCCTGAGCAGAAAAGTAGTCGGTAGGTACTCGAAGGGGACGGCCCATGAGGAGAAAAGTAGTCGAGACGTACCCGAAGGAGATGGCCCATGAGTAGAAAAGTAGTCGGGACGTACCCGAAGGAGAAAGACCCTTGAGCAGAAAAGCAGTCGGGACGTTCCCGAAGGGGACGGACCCATGAGTAGAAAAGTAGTCGGGACCTAACCGAAGAGGATGACCCCTGAGCAGAAAAGTAGTCCCGACGTACCCGAAGGTGACGGCCCCTGAGCAGAAAAGTAGTCGGGACGTACCCGAAGGGAATGACCCCTGTGCAGAAAGGTAGTCTGAACGTACCCGAAGGAGACGGACCCCTGAGCAGAAAAGTAGACGGGACGTACCCGAATGGGATGACTCCTGTGCAGAAATGTTGTCGGAACGTACCGGAAGGATACGGACCCTTGAGCAGAAAAGTAGACGGGACGTACCCGAAGGAGATGGCCCATGAGCAGAAAAGTAGTCGGGACGTACCCGAAGGAGAAAGTCCCTTGATTAGAAAAGCAGTCGTCGGACGTTCCCGAAGGGGACGGACCCATGAGTAGAAAAGTAGTCGGACCAAACCGAAGAGGAGACCCCTGAGCAGAAAAGTAGTCCGGACGTAGCCGAAAGGTGACGGGCCCCTGAGCAGAAAAGTAGTCGGACGTACCCGAAGGACGGACCCCTGTGCAGAAAAGTAGTTTGAACGTACCCGAAGGAGACGGACCCCTGAGTAGAAAAGTTGACGGGACGTACCCGAAGAGGATGACAGAAAAGTAGTAGGGACGTACCCGAAGGGGATGACCCCTGTGCAGAAATGTTGTTGGAACATACCCGAAGGAGACGGACCCTTGAGCAGAAAAGTAGACGGGACATACCCGAAGGGGCCGGACCCTGTGCAGAAATGTAGTCGGGGCGTACCCCAAGGGGACGGACTCCTGAGCAGAAAAGTAGTCGGGATGTACTCGAAGTGGGACGGCCCATGAGGAGAAAAGTAGTCGAGACGTACCCGAAGGAGATGGCCCATGAGTAGAAAAGTAGTCGGGACGTACCCGAAGGAGAAAGACCCTTGAGCAGAAAACCAGTCGGGACGTTCCCGAAGTGGACGGACCCATGAGTAGAAAAGTAGTCGGGACCTAACCGAAGAGGATGACCCCTGAGCAGAAAAGTAGTCCGGACGTACCCGAAGGTGACAGGACCCTGAGCAGAAAAGTAGTCGGGACGTACCCGAAGGGAATGACCCCTGTGCAGAAAGGTAGTCTGAACGTACCCGAAGGAGACGGACCCCTGAGCAGAAAAGTAGACGGGACGTACCCGAATGGGATGACTCCTGTGCAGAAATGTTGTCGGAACGTACCGGAAGGATACGGACCCTTGAGCAGAAAAGTAGACGGGACGTACCCGAAGGAGATGGCCCATGAGCAGAAAAGTAGTCGGGACGTACCCGAAGGAGAAAGACCCTTGAGCAGAAAAGCAGTCGGGACGTTCCCGAAGGGGACGGACCCATGAGTAGAAAAGTAGTCGGGACCAAACCGAAGAGGAGACCCCTGAGCAGAAAAGTAGTCCGGACGTAGCCGAAGGTGACGGGCCCCTGAGCAGAAAAGTAGTCGGGACGTACCCGAAGGGGACGACCCCTGTGCAGAAAGGTAGTCTGAACGTACCCGAAGGAGACGGACCCCTGAGTAGAAAAGTTGACGGGACGTACCCGAAGAGGATGACCCCTGAGCAAAAAGGTAGTCGGGACGTACCCGAATGGGATGACTCCTGTGCAGAAATGTTGTCGGAACGTACCGGAAGGATACGGACCCTGGAGCAGAAAAGTAGACGGGACGTTCCCGAAGGGGACGGACCCCTGTGCAAAAATGTAGTCGAAGCGTACCCCAAGGGGACGGTCTCGTGAGAAGAAAACGAGTCGGGACGTACCCGAAGGGGACGACCCATGAGGAGAAAAGTAGTCGGGACGTCCCCGATGGGAATGACCCCGAGCAGAAAAGTTGTCGGGACGTTCCCGAAGGGGACGGACCCCTGAGCAGAAAAGTAGTTCGGACGTACCCGAAGGAGATGATCCTTGAGCAGAAAAGCAATACGGATGTACCCGAAGGGGATGACCCTTGAGCAGAAAAGTAGTCGGGACGCACCCGAAGGGTTTGCAATATGCGCGGGGCGCATACTGAATGAACAACTTGGTTCAAAGGCGCCTACCCAATGGACTTGCGGGGTGCGGGGCGTTTTGCTCGGCGGGTTTGGAAGGTGCGGGGCGTGTTGCCCGGCGGATTGCATGGTGCAGGGAAACTTAAAGTTAGGACGGACCCCTAAGCAGAAAGAAGTCGGGACATACTCGAAGGGGAGGACCCCTGTGCAGAAAAGTAGTCGGGACGTACCGGAAGGGGACGACCCCTGTGCAGAAAAGTAGTCGGGACGTACCCGAAGGGGATGACCCCTGAGCAAAAAAGTAGTCCGGACGTACACGAGGTGACGGCCCCTGAGCAGAAAAGTAGTCGGGACGTACCCGAATGGGATAACCCCTGTGCAGAAATGTTGTCGGAACGCACCCGAAGGAAACGGACCCTTGAGCAGGAAAGTAGACGGGACGTACCCGAAGGGGACGGACCCCTGTGCAAAAAGTAGTCGGGGCGTACCCCAGGGGACGGAATCCTGAGCAGAAAAGTAGTCGGGACGTACCCGAAGGGGACGACCCATGAGGAGAAAAGTAGTCGGGACGTACCCAAAGAGGATGACCCCTGAGCAAAAATGTAGTCCGGGACGAAACCGAAGGTGACGGGCCCTGAGCATAAAAGTAGTCGGGACGTACCGAAAGGGATGACCCCGTGCAGAAATGTAGTCGGAACGTACCCGAAGGAGACGGACCCCTGAGCAAAAAAGTAGAAGGGACGTACCCGAAGGGATGACCCCTGAGTAGAAAAAAGTAGTCGGGACGTACCGAAGGGGATGACCCCTGTGCAGAAATGTTGTCGGAACGTACCCGAAAGAGACGGACCCTTGAGCAGAAAAGTAGACGGGACGTTCCCGAAGGGGACGGACCCCTGTACAGAAAAGTAGTCGGGACGTACCCGAAGGGGACAGACCCCTGTGCAGAAATTTAGTCGGGGCGTACCACAAGGGGACGGACTCCTGAGTAGAAAAGTAGTCGGGATGTACTCGAAGGGGACGACCCATGAGGAGAAAAGTAGTCGGGACGTACCCGAAGGGGATGACCCCTGAGCAGAAAAGTAGTCGGGACGTACTCGAAGGGGATGACCCCTGTGCAAAAATGTAGTCGGAACGTACCCGAAGGAGACGGACCCCTGACTAGAAAAGTAGACGGGATGTACCCGAAGGGGACGGACCCCTGTGCAGAAAAGTAGTCGGGACGTACCCGAAGGGGACGGACCCCTGTGCAGAAATGTAGTCGGGGCGTACCTCTAGGGGACGGACTCCTGAGCAAAAAAGTAGTCGGGACGTACCCGACGGGGACGACCCATGAGTATAAAAGTGGTCGGGATGTACCCGAAGGGGATGACCCCTGAGCAGAAAAGTAGTCGAGACGTACACGAAGTGGACGACGGATCCCTGAGCAGAAAAGTAGTCGGAACGTACCCGAAAGGGACGGACCCTGAGCAAAAAAGTAGTCCGGATGTACCCGAAGGGGATGACCCTTGAGCAGAAAAGTAGTCGGGACGTACTCGAAGGGTTTGCAATATGCACAGTGCTTATACCGAATGAACAACATTGTTCAAAGGCGCCTACCCAATGGACTTGCGGGGTGCGGGGCGTTTTGCACGGCGGGTTTGCAAGGTGCGGGGCGTGTTGTCCGGCGGATTGCATGGTGCAGGGAAACATAAATCGGGACGGACTCGAAGGGCACGGACCCTAAGCAGAAAGTAGTCGGGACGTACTTGAAGGGAGGACCCCTGTGCAGAAAAATAGTCGGGACGTACCGGAAGGGGACGACCCCTGTACAGAAAAGTATTCGGGACGTACCCGAAGGGGATGACCCCTGAGCAAAAAGTAGTCGGGACGTACTCGAAGGGGATGACCCCTGTGCAGAAAAGTAGTCGGGACGTACCGGAAGGGTATGACCCCGGAGCAGAAAAGTAGTCGGGACGTACCGAAGAGGATGACTACGGAGCAGAAAAGTAGTCGGGACGTACCGAAGGGGATGACCCCTGTGCAAAAAGTAGTCGGGACATTCCCGAAGGGACGGACCCCAGAGTAGAAAAGTAGTCGGGACCTACTCGAAAAGGGATGACCCCTGAGCAGAAAAGTAGTCGGGACGTACCCGAAGGGGACGGACCCCTGAGCAGAAAAGTCGTCGTCACGTACCCGAAGGGGACGGACCCTGAGCAAAAAATTAGTCCGGACGTACCCGAAGGGGATGACCCTTTGAGCAGAAAAGTAGTCGAGACGTACCCGAAGAGGACGAAGAGGACGGACCCTGAGCAGAAAAGTAGTCGGGACGTACTCGAAGGGGATGACCCCTGCGCAGAAAAGTAGTCTGGACGTACCAAAAGGGGATGACCCCGGAGCAGAAGTAGTCGGGACGTACTCGAAAGGGACGGAACCTGGTGTAGAAAAGTTGTCGGGACGTACCCGAAGGGGATGACACCTGTGCAAAAAAGTAGTCGGGACGTTCCGGAATGGGAAGGACCCCTGAGTAGAAAAGTAGTCGGGACCTATCGGGACCTACCCGAAGAGGATAACCCCTGAGCAAAAAAGTAGTCCGGACGTACTCGAAGGTGACGGGCCCATGAGCAGAAAAGTAGTCGAGACGTACCCGAAAGGGATGACCCCTGTGCAGAAATGTAGTCGGAACGTACCCGAAGGAGACGGATCCCTGAGCAGAAAAGTAGACGGGACGTACCCGAAGGGGATGACCCCTGAACAGAAAAGTAGTAGGGACGTACCCAAAGGGGATGACCCATGTGCAGAAATGTTGTTGGAACGTACCCGAAGGAGACGGAACCTTGAGCAGAAAAGTAGACGGGACGTACCCGAAGGGGCCGGACCCCTGTGCAGAAAAGTAGTCGGGATGTACTCGAAGGGGACGACCCATGAGGAGAAAAGTAGTCGGGACGTACCCGAAGGGGACGGACCCCTAAGCAGAAAGTAGTCGGGACGTACTCGAAGGGGAGGACCCCTGTGCAGAAAAGTAGTCGGGACGTACCGGAAGGGGACGTCCCCTGTGCAGAAAAGTAGTCGGGACGTACCGGAAGGGGACGACCCCTGTGCAGAAAAGTAGTCGGGACGTACCCGAAGGGGATAACCCCTGAGCAAAAAAGTAGTCCGGACGTACACGAAGTGACGGGCCCTGAGCAGAAAAGTAGTCGAGACGTACCCGAATGGGATAACCCTGTGCAGAATGTTGTCGGAACGCACCCGAAGGAAACGGACCCTTGAGCAGGAAAGTAGACGGGACGTACCCGAAAGGGACGGACCCCTGTGCAAAAATGTAGTCGGGGCGTACCCCAAGGGGACGGACTCCTGAGCAGAAAAGTAGTGGGACGTACCCGAAGGGGACGACCCATGAGGAGAAAAGTAGTCGGGACGTACCCGAAGAGGATGACCCCTGAGCAAAAATGTAGTCCGGACGTAACCGAAGGTGACGGGCCCCTGAGCATAAAAGTAGTCGGGACGTACTCGAAAGGGATGACCTCGTGCAGAAATGTAGTCGGAACTTACCCGATGGAGACGGACCCCTGAGCAAAAAAGTAGAAGGGACGTACCCGAAGGGGATGACCCCTGAGGAGAAAAGTAGTCGGGAAGTACCCGAAGGGGATGACCCCTGAGCAGAAAAGTAGACGGGACGTACCCGAAGGGGACGGACCCCTGTGCAGAAAAGTAGTCGGGACGTACCCGAAGGGGACGGACCCCTGTGCAGAATTTTAGTCGGGCGTACCACAAGGGGACGGACTCCTGAGTAGAAAGTAGTCGGGACGTACTCGAAGGGGATGACCCCTGTGCAAAAATGTAGTCGGACGTACTCGTAGGAGACGGACCCCGAGCAGAAAAGTAGAGGATGTACCCGAAGGGGACGGACCCTGTGCAGAAAAGTAGTCGGGATGTACCCGAAGGGGACGGACCCCTGTGCAGAAATGTAGTCGGGCGTACCCCAGGGGACGGACTCCTGAGCAAAAACATAGTCGGGACGTACCCGAAGGGGACGATCCATGAGTATAAAAGTGGTCGGGACGTACCCGAAGGAGAGGACCCTTGAGCACAAAAGTAGTCGGGACGTACACGAAGTGGACGCGGACCCCTGAGCAGAAAAGTAGTCGTAACGTACCCGAAAGGGACGGACCCTGAGCAAAAAAGTAGTCCAGACGTACCCGAAGGGGATGACCCTTGAGTAGAAAAAGTAGTCGGGACGTACCAAAAGGTTTTGCAATATGCACAGGACGTATACCGAATGAACAACATGGTTCAAAGGCGCCTACCCAATGGACTTGCGGGGTGCGGGGCGTTTTGCCCGGCGGGTTTGCAAGGTGCGGGGCGTGTTGCCCGGCGGATTGCATGGTGCAGGGAAACATAAAATCGGGACGGACTCGAAGGGGACGGAACCCTAAGCAGAAAGTAGTCGGGACGTACTTGAAGGGGAGGACCCCTGTGCAGAAAAATAGTCGGGACGTACCGGAAGGGGACGACCCCTGTGCAGAAAAGTATTCGGGACGTACCTGAAGGGGATGACCCCTGAGCAAAAAAGTAGTCGGGACGTACTCGAAGGGGATGACCCTTGTGCAGAAAAGTAGTCGGGACGTACCGGAAGGGGATGACCCCGGAGCAGAAAAGTAGTCGGGACGTACCGAAGGGGATGACCCCTGTGCAAAAGAAAAGTAGTCGGGACGTTCCCGAAGGGGACGGACCCCAGAGTAGAAAAGTAGTCGGGACCTACTCGAAGAGGATGACCCCTGAGCAGAAAAGTAGTCGGGACGTACCCGAAGGGGACGGACTCCTGAGTAGAAAAGTAGTCGGGAGGTACCCGAAGGGGACGGACCCCTGAGCAGAAAAGTCGTCGTAACGTACCCGAAGGGGACGGACCCTTAGCAAGAAAGTAGTCCGGACGTACCCGAAGGGGATGACCCTTGAGCAGAAAAAAGTAGTCGAGACGTACCCGAAGAGGACGGACCCTGAGCAGAAAAGTAGTCGGGACGTACTCGAAGGGGATGACCCCTGCGCAGAAAGTAGTCTGGACGTACCAAAAGGGGATGACCCCGGAGCATAAAAGTAGTCGGGACGTACTCGAAGGGGACGGACCTCGTGTGTAGAAAAGTTGTCGGGACGTACCCGAAGGGGATGACACCTGTGCAAAAAAGTAGTCGGGACGTTCCGGAATGGGGAAGACCCCTGAGTAGAAAAGTAGTCGGGACCTACCCGAAGAGGATAACCCCTAAGCAGAATGTAGTCGGGACGTACTCGAAGGGGAGGACCCCTGAGCAGAAAAGTAGTCGGGACGTACTTGAAGGGGAGGACCCATGTGCAGAGAAATGTTGTCGAACGTACCTGAAGGAGACGGACCCTTGAGCAGAAAAGTAGACGGGACGTACCCGAAGGGGCCGGACCCTGTGCAGAAAAGAAGTCGGCACGTACCCGAAGGGGTCGGACCCCTGTGCAGAAATGTAGTCGGGGCGTAACCCAAGGGGCGGACTCCTGAGCAGAAAAGTAGTCGGGATGTACTCGAAGGGGACGACCCATGAGGAGAAAAGTAGTCGGGACGTACCCGAAGGGGACGGACCCCTAAGCAAAAAGTAGTCGGGACGTACTCGAAGGGGAGGTCCCCTGTGCAGAAAAGTAGTCGGGACGTACCGGAAGGGGACGTCCCCTGTGCAGAAAAGTAGTCGGGACGTACCGGAAGGGGACGACCCCTGTGCAGAAAAGTAGTCGGGACGTACCAGAAGGGGATGACCCCTGAGCAAAAAGTAGTCGGACGTACACGAAGGTGACGGGCCCTGAGCAGAAAAGTAGTCGGGACGTACCCGAATGGATAACCCTGTGCAGAAATGTTGTCGGATGCACCCGAAAGAAACGGACCCTTGAGCAGGAAAGTAGACGGGACGTACCCGAAGGGGACGGACCCCTGTGCAAAAATGTAGTCGGGGCGTACCCCAAGGGGACGGACTCCTGAGCAGAAAAGTAGTCGGGACGTACCCGAAGGGGACGGACCCCTGAGCAGAAAAGTCGTCGTAACGTACCCGAAGGGACGGACCCTGAGCAAAAAAGTAGTCCGGACGTACCCGAAGGGGATGACCCTTGAGCAGAAAAGTAGTCGAGACGTACCGAAGAGGACGGACCCTGAGCAGAAAAGTAGTCGGGACGTACTCGAAGGGGATGACCCCTGCGCAGAAAAGTAGTCTGGACGTACCAAAAGGGGATGACCCCGGAGCAGAAAAGTAGTCGGGACGTACTCGAAGGGGACGGACCTCGGTGTAGAAAAGTTGTCGGGACGTACCCGAAGGGAATGACACCTGTGCAAAAAAGTAGTCGGGACGTTCCGGAATGGGAAGGACCCCTGAGTAGAAAAGTAGTCGGGGCCTATCGGGACCTACCCGAAGAGGATAACCCCTGAGCAAAAAAGTAGTCCGGACGTACTCGAAGGTGACGGGCCCATGAGCAGAAAAGTAGTCGAGACGTACCCGAAAGGGATGACCCCTGTGCAGAAATGTAGTCGGAACGTACCCGAAGGAGACGGATCCCTGAGCGAGAAAAGTAGACGGGACGTACCCGAAGGGGATGACCCCTGAACAAAAAAGTAGTAGGGACGTACCCAAAGGGGATGACCCATGTGCAGAAATGTTGTTGGAACGTACCCGAAGGAGACGGAACCTTGAGCAGAAAAGTAGACGGGACGTACCCGAAGGGGCCGGACCCCTGTGCAGAAAAGTAGTCGGCACGTACCGAAGGGGCGGACCCCTGTGCAGAAATGTAGTCGGGGCGTAACCCAAGGGGACGGACTCCTGAGCAGAAAAGTAGTCGGGACGTACCCGAAGGGGACGGACCCCTAAGCAGAAAGTAGTCGGGACGTACTCGAAGGGGAGGACCCCTGTGCAGAAAAGTAGTCGGGACGTACCGGAAGGGGACGTCCCCTGTGCAGAAAAGTAGTCGGGACGTACCGGAAGGGGACGACCCCTGTGCAGAAAAGTAGTCGGGACGTACCCGAAGGGGATGACCCCTTAGCAAAAAAGTAGTCCGGACGTACACGAAGGTGACGGGCCCCTGAGCAGAAAAGTAGTCGGGACGTACCCGAATGGGATAACCCTGTGCAGAAATGCTGTCGGAACGCACCCGAAGGAAACGGACCCTTGAGCAGGAAAGTAGACGGGACGTACCCGAAGGGGACGGACCCCTGTGCAAAAATGTAGTTGGGGCGTACCCCAAGGGGACGGACTCCTGAGCAGAAAAGTAGTCGGGACGTACCCGTAGGGGACGACCATGAGGAGAAAAGTAGTCGGGACGTACCCGAAGAGGATGACCCCTGAGCAAAAATGTAGTCCGGACGTAACCGAAGGTGACGGGCCCCTGAGCATAAAAGTAGTCGGGACGTACCCGAAAGGGATGACCCCGTGCAGAAATGTAGTCGGAACGTACCCGAAGGAGACGGACCCCTAAGCAAAAAAGTAGAAGGGACGTACCCGAAGGGGATGACCCCTGAGGAGAAAAGTAGTCGGGACGTACCCGAAGGGGATGACCCCTGTGCAGAAATGTTGTCGGAACGTACCCGAAGGAGACGGACCCTTGAGCAGAAAAGAAGACGGGACGTACCCGAAGGGGACGGACCCCTGTGCAGAAAAGTAGTCGGGACGTACCCGAAGGGGACGGACCCCTGTGCAGAAAATTTAGTCGGGGCGTACCACAAGGGGACGGACTCCTGAGTAGAAAAGTAGTCGGGACGTACTCGAAGGGGACGACCCATGAGGAGAAAAGTAGTCGGGAAGTACCCGAAGGGGATGACCCCTGAGCAGAAAAGTAGTCGGGACGTACTCGAAGGGATGACCCCTGTGCAAAAAATGTAGTCGGAACGTACTCGTAGGAGACGGACCCCCGAGCAGAAAAGTAGACGGGATGTACCGAAGGGGACGGACCCCTGTGCAGAAATTTAGTCGGGGCGTACCACAGGGGACGGACTCCTGAGTAGAAAAGTAGTCGGGACGTACTCGAAGGGGAGGACCCCTGTGCAGAAAAGTAGTCGGACGTACTTGAAGGGGGGACCCAGTGCAGAAATGTGTCGGAACGTACCGAAGGAGACGGACCCTTGAGCAGAAAAAGTAGACGGGACGTACCCGAAGGGGCCGGACCCCTGTGCAGAAAAGAAGTCGGCACGTACCCGAAGGGTCGGACCCCTGTGCAGAAATGTAGTCGGGGCGTAACCCAAGGGGACGGACTCCGAGCAGAAAAGTAGTCGGGATGTACCGAAGGGGACGACCCATGAGGAGAAAAGTAGTCGGGACGTACCCGAAGGGGACGGACCCCTAAGCAAAAAAGTAGTCGGGACGTACTCGAAGGGGAGGTCCCCTGTGCAGAAAAGTAGTCGGGACGTACCGGAAGGGGACGTCCCCTGTGCAGAGAAAAGTAGTCGGGACGTACACGGAAGGGGACGACCCCTGTGCAGAAAAGTAGTCGGGACGTACCCGAAGGGGATGACCCCTGAGCAAAAAAGTAGTCGGACGTACAAGAAGGTGACGGGCCCCTGAGCAGAAAAAGTAGTCGGGACGTACCCGAATGGGATACCCTGTGCAGAAATGTTGTCGGAACGCACCCGAAGAAACGGACCCTTGAGCAGGAAAGTAGACGGGACGTACCCGAAGGGGACGGACCCCTGTGCAAAAAGTAGTCGGGGCGTACCCAAGGGGACGGACTCCTGAGCAGAAAAGTAGTCGGGACGTACCCGAAGGGGACGGACCCCTGAGCAGAAAAGTCGTCGTAACGTACCGAAGGGGACGGACCCTGAGCAAAGTAGTCGGGACGTACCCGAAGGGGATGACCCTTGAGCAGAAAAGTAGTCGAGACGTACCCGAAGGGGACGGACCCTGAGCAGAAAAGTAGTCGGGACGTACTCGAAGGGGATGACCCCTGCGCAGAAAAGTAGTCTGGACGTACCAAAAGGGGATGACCCGGAGCGAAAAGGAGAAAAGTAGTCGGGACGTACTCGAGGGGACGGACCTCGTGTAGAAAAGTTGTCGGGACGTACCCGAAGGGAATGACACCTGTGCAAAAAAGTAGTCGGGACGTTCCGGAATGGGAAGGACCCCTGAGCAGAAAAGTAGTCGGGGCCTATCGGGCCTACCCGAAGAGGATAACCCCTGAGCAAAAAAGTAGTCCGGACGTACTCGAAGGTGACGGGCCCATGAGCAGAAAAGTAGTCGAGACGTACCCGAAAGGGATGACCCCTGTGCAGAAATGTAGTCGGAACGTACCCGAAGGAGACGGATCCCTGAGCAGAAAAGTAGACGGGACGTACCCGAAGGGGATGACCCTGAACAAAAAAGTAGTGGGACGTACCCAAAGGGGATGACCCATGTGCAGAATGTTGTTGGAACGTACCCGAAGGAGACGGAACCTTGAGCAGAAAAAGTAGACGGGACGTACCCGAAGGGGCCGGACCCCTGTGCAGAAAAGTAGTCGGCACGTACCCGAAGGGGTCGGACCCCTGTGCAGAAATGTAGTCGGGGCGTACCCAAGGGGACGACTCCTGAGCAGAAAAAAAAGTAGTCGGGACGTACCCGAAGGGGACGGACCCCTAAGCAGAAAAAAGTAGTCGGGACGTACTCGAAGGGGAGGACCCCTGTGCAGAAAAGTAGTCGGGACGTACCGGAAGGGGACGACCCCTGTGCAGAAAAGTAGTCGGGACGTACCGGAAGGGGACGACCCTGTGCAGAAAAGTAGTCGGGACGTACCCGAAGGGGATGACCCTTAGCAAAAAAGTAGTCCGGACGTACACGAAGGTGACGGGCCCCTGAGCAGAAAAGTAGTCGGGACGTACCCGAATGGGATAACCCCTGTGCAGAAATGTTGTCGGAACGCACCCGAAGGAAACGGACCCTTGAGCAGGAAAGTAGAAGGGACGTACCCGAAGGGGACGGACCCCTGTGCAAAAATGTAGTTGGGGCGTACCCCAAGGGGACGGACTCCTGAGCAGAAAAGTAGTCGGGACGTACCCGTAGGGACGACCATGAGGAGAAAAGTAGTCGGGACGTACCCGAAGAGGATGGACCCCTGAGCAAAAAATGTAGTCCGGACGTAACCGAAGGTGACGGGCCCCTGAGCATAAAAGTAGTCGGGACGTACCCGAAAGGGATGACCCCCCGTGCAGAAATGTAGTCGGAACGTACCGAAGGAGACGGACCCCTAAGCAAAAAAAGTAGAAGGGACGTACCGAAGGGGATGACCCCTGAGGAGAGAAAAGTAGTCGGGACGTAACCCGAAGGGGATGACCCTGTGCAGAAATGTTGTCGGAACGTACCGAAGGAGACGGACCTTGAGCAGGAAGAAGAAGAAGACGGTACCCGAAGGGGACGGACCCCTGTGCAAGAAAAGTAGTCGGGACGTACCCGAAGGGGACGGACCCCTGTGCAGAAATTAGTCGGGGGTACCACAAGGGGACGGACTCCTGAGTAGAAAAGTAGTCGGGACGTACTCGAAGGGGACGACCCATGAGGAGAAAAGTAGTCGGGAAGTACCCGAAGGGGATGACCCCTGAGCAGAAAAGTAGTCGGGACGTACTCGAAGGGGATGACCCCTGTGCAAAAATGTAGTCGGAACGTACTCGTAGGAGACGGACCCCCGAGCAGAAAAGTAGACGGGATGTACCCGAAGGGGACGGACCCCTGTGCAGAAATTTAGTCGGGGCGTACCACAAGGGGACGGACTCCTGAGTAGAAAAGTAGTCGGGACGTACTCGAAGGGGACGACCCATGAGGAGAAAAGTAGTCGGGACGTACCGAAGGGGATGACCCCTTAGCAAAAAAGTAGTCCGGACGTACACGAAGGGGACGGGCCCCTGAGCAGAAAAGTAGTCGGGACGTACCCGAATGGGATAACCCCGTGCAGAAATGTTGTCGGAACGCACCGAAGGGAACGGACCCTTGAGCAGGAAAGTAGACGGGACATACCCGAAGGGGACGGACCCCTGTGCAAAAATGTATTTGGGGCGTACCCCAAGGGGACGGACTCCTGAGCAGAAAAAATAGTCGGGACGTACCCGTAGGGGACGACCCATGAGGAGAAAAGTAGTCGGGACGTACCCGAAGAGGGAACCCCTGAGCAAAAATGTAGTCCGGACGTAACGAAGGTGACGGGCCCCTGAGCAAAAAGTAGTCGGGACGTACCCGAAAGGGATGACCCCGTGCAGAAATGTAGTCGGAACGTACCCGAAGGAGACGGACCCCTGAGCAAAAAAGTAGAAGGGACGTACCCGAAGGGGATGACCCCTGAGGAGAAAGTAGTCGGGACGTACCCGAAGGGGATGACCCCTGTGCAGAAATGTTGTCGGAACGTACACGAAGGAGACGGACCCTTGAGCAGAAAAGAAAACGGGACGTACCCGAAGGGGACGGACCCTGTGCAGAAAAGTAGTCGGGACGTACCCGAAGGGGACGGACCCCTGTGCAGAAATTTAGTCGGGGCGTACACAAGGGGACGGACTCCTGAGTAGAAAAGTAGTTGGGGACGTACCCGAAGGGGACGACCCATGAGTAGAAAAGTGGTCGGGACGTACCCGAAGGGGATGACCCCTGAGCAGAAAAGTAGTCGGGACGTACTCGAAGGGGATGACCCCTGGGCAGAAATGTAGTCGGAACGTACCCGAAGGAGACGGACCCCTGACTAGAAAAGTAGACGGGATGTACCCGAAGGGGACGGACCCCTGTGCAGAAAAGTAGTCGGGACGTACCCGAAGGGGACGGACCCCTGTGCAGAAATGTAGTCGGGACGTACCCCCAGGGGACGGACTTCTGAGCAAAAAAATAGTCGGGACGTACCCGAAGGAGGAGACCCCTTGAGCACAAAAGTAGTCGGGACGTACACGAAGTGGACGACGGACCCCTGAGCAGAAAAGTGTCGTAGAAAAGTAGTCGTAACGTACCCGAAAGGACGAACCCTGAGCAAAAAAGTAGTCCAGACGTACCGAAGGGGATGACCCCTGAGCAGAAAAGTAGTCGGGACGTACCAAAAGGTTTTGCAATATGCACAGGACGTATACCGAATGAACAACATGGTTCAAAGGCGCCTACCCAATGGAGGACTTGCGGGGTGCGGGGGTTTTGCCCGGCGGGTTTGCAAGGTGCGGGGCGTGTTGCCCGGCGGATTGCATGGTGCAGGGAAACATAAAATCGGGACGGACTCGAAGGGACGGACCCTAAGCAGAAAGTAGTCGGGACGTACTTGAGGGGAGGACCCCTGTGCAGAAAAAATAGTCGGGACGTACCGGAAGGGGACGACCCCTGGCAGAAAAGTATTCGGGACGTACCCGAAGGGGATGACCCCTGAGCAAAAAAGTCGTCGGACGTACTCGAAGGGGATGACCCTGTGCAGAAAAGAAAAGAGTCGGGACGCACCGGAAGGGGATGACCCCGGAGCAGAAAAGTAGTCGGGACGTACCCGAAGGGGATGACCCCTGTGCAAAAAGTAGTCGGGACGTTCCCGAAGGGGACGGACCCCAGAGTAGAAAAGTAGTCGGGACCTACTCGAAGAGGATGACCCCTGAGCAGAAAAGTAGTCGGGACGTACCCGAAGGGGACGGACTCCTGAGTAGAAAAGTAGTCGGGAAGTACCCGAAGGGGACGGACCCCTGAGCAGAAAAGTCGTCGTACGTACCCGAAGGGGACGGACCCTTAGCAAAAAAAGTAGTCCGGACGTACCCGAAGGAGATGACCCTTGAGCAGAAAAGTAGTCGAGACGTACCCGAAGAGGACGGACCCTGAGCAGAAAAGTAGTCGGGACGTACTCGAAGGGGATGACCCCTGCGCAAAAAAGTAGTCTGGACGTACCAAAAGGGGATGACCCCGGAGCAGAAAAGTAGTCGGGACGTACTCGAAGGGGACGGACCTCGGTGTAGAAAAGTTGTCGGGACGTACCCGAAGGGGATGACACCTGTGCAAAAAAGTAGTCGGGACGTTCCGGAATGGGAAGGACCCCTGAGTAGAAAAGTAGTCGGGACCTACCCGAAGAGGATAACCCCTGAGCAGAAAAGTAGTCCGGACGTACTCGAAGGTGACGGGCCCATGAGCAGAAAAGTAGTCGAGACGTACCCGAAAGGGATGACCCCTGTGCAGAAATGTAGTCGGAACGTACCCGAAGGAGACGGATCCCTGAGCAGAAAAGTAGACGGGACGTACCCGAAGGGGATGGACCCCTGAACAGAAAAGTAGTAGGGACGTACCCAAAGGGATGACCCATGTGCAGAAATGTTGTTGGAACGTACCCGAAGGAGACGGACCTTGAGCAGAAAAGTAGACGGGACGTACCCGAAAGGCCGACCCCTGTGCAGAAAAGTAGTCGGCACGTACCCGAAGGGGTCGGACCCCTGTGCAGAAATGTAGTCGGGGCGTAACCCAAGGGGACGGACTCCTGAGCAGAAAAGTAGTCGGGATGTACTCGAAGGGGACGACCCATGAGGAGAAAAGTTGTCGGGACGTACCCGAAGGGGAAGGACCCCTAAGCAGAAAGTAGTCGGGACGTACTCGAAGGGAGGACCCCTGTGCAGAAAAGTAGTCGGGACGTACCGGAAGGGGACGTCCCCTGTGCAGAAAAGTAGTCGGGACGTACTTGAAGGGGGGGGACCCATGTGAAGAAATGTTGTTGGAACGTACCTGATGGAGACGGACCCTTGAGCAGAAAAGTAGACGGGACGTACCCGACTCCTGAGCAGAAAAGTAGTCGGGATGTACTCGAAGGGGACGACCCATGAGGAGAAAATAGTCGGGACGTACCGGAAGGGACGGACCCCTAAGCAAAAAGTAGTCGGGACGTACTCGAAGGGGAGGACCCTGTGCAGAAAAGTAGACGGGACGTACCCGAAGGGGATGACCCCTGAACAGAAAAGTAGTAGGGACGTACCCAAAGGGATGACCCATGTGCAGAAATGTTGTTGGAACGTACCCGAAGGAGACGGACCTTTGAGCAGAAAAGTAGACGGGACGTACCCGAAGGGGCCGGACCCTGTGCAGAAAAGTAGTCGGCACGTACCCGAAGGGGTCGGACCCCTGTGCAGAAATGTAGTCGGGGCGTAACCCAAGGGGACGGACTCCTGAGCAGAAAAGTAGTCGGGATGTACTCGAAGGGGACGACCCATGAGGAGAAAAGTAGTCGGGACGTACCCGAAGGGGACGGACCCCTAAGCAGAAAGTAGTCGGGACGTACTCGAAGGGGAGGACCCCTGTGCAGAAAAGTAGTCGGGACGTACCGGAAGGGGACGTCCCCTGTGCAGAAAAGTAGTCGGGACGTACTTGAAGGGGAGGACCCATGTGAAGAAATGTTGTTGGAACGTACCTGATGGAGACGGACCCTTGAGCAGAAAAGTAGACGGGACGTACCCGAAGGGGCCGGACCCCTGTGCAGAAAAGTAGTCGGCACGTACCCGAAGGGGTCGGACCCCTGTGCAAAAAAGTAGTCGGGACGTTCCGGAATGGGAAGGACCCCTGAGTAGAAAAGTAGTCGGGACCTACCCGAAGAGGATAACCCCTGAGCAGAAAAGTAGTCCGGACGTACTCGAAGGTGACGGGCCCATGAGCAGAAAAGTAGTCGAGACGTACCCGAAAGGGATGACCCCTGTGCAGAAATGTAGTCGGAACGTACCCGAAGGAGACGGATCCCTGAGCAGAAAAGTAGACGGGACGTACCCGAAGGGGATGACCCCTGAACAGAAAAGTAGTAGGGACGTACCCAAAAGGGATGACCCATGTGCAGAAATGTTGTTGGAACGTACCCGAAGGAGACGGACCCTTGAGCAAAAAGTAGACGGGACGTACCCGAAAGGGCCGGACCCCTGTGCAGAAAAGTAGTCGGCACGTACCCGAAGGGGTCGGACCCCTGTGCAGAAATGTAGTCGGGGCGTAACCCAAGGGGACGGACTCCTGAGCAGAAAAGTAGTCGGGATGTACTCGAAGGGGACGACCCATGAGGAGAAAAGTTGTCGGGACGTACCCGAAGGGGACGGACCCCTAAGCAGAAATAGTAGTCGGGACGTACTCGAAGGGGAGGACCCCTGTGCAGAAAAGTAGTCGGGACGTACCGGAAGGGGACGTCCCCTGTGCAGAAAAGTAGTCGGGACGTACTTGAAGGGGAGGACCCATGTGAAGAAATGTTGTTGGAACGTACCTGATGGAGACGGACCCTTGAGCAGAAAAGTAGACGGGACGTACCCGAAGGGGCCGGACCCCTGTGCAGAAAAGTAGTCGGCACGTACCCGAAGGGGTCGGACCCTGTGCAGAAATGTAGTCGGGGCGTAACCCAAGGGGACGGACTCCTGAGCAGAAAAGTAGTCGGGATGTACTCGAAGGGGACGACCCATGAGGAGAAAAGTAGTCGGGACGTACCGGAAGGGGACGGACCCCTAAGCAAAAAGTAGTCGGGACGTACTCGAAGGGGAGGACCCCTGTGCAGAAAAGTAGACGGGACGTACCCGAAGGGGATGACCCCTGAACAGAAAAGTAGTAGGGACGTACCCAAAGGGGATGACCCATGTGCAGAAATGTTGTTGGAACGTACCCGAAGGAGACGGACCCTTGAGCAGAAAAGTAGACGGGACGTACCCGAAGGGGCCGGACCCCTGTGCAGAAAAGTAGTCGGCACGTACCCGAAGGGGTCGGACCCCTGTGCAGAAATGTAGTCGGGGCGTAACCCAAGGGGACGGACTCCTGAGCAGAAAAGTAGTCGGGATGTACTCGAAGGGGACGACCCATGAGGAGAAAAGTAGTCGGGACGTACCCGAAGGGGACGGACCCCTAAGCAGAAAGTAGTCGGGACGTACTCGAAGGGGAGGACCCCTGTGCAGAAAAGTAGTCGGGACGTACCGGAAGGGGACGTCCCCTGTGCAGAAAAGTAGTCGGGACGTACTTGAAGGGGAGGACCCATGTGAAGAAATGTTGTTGGAACGTACCTGATGGAGACGGACCCTTGAGCAGAAAAGTAGACGGGACGTACCCGAAGGGGCCGGACCCCTGTGCAGAAAGTAGTCGGCACGTACCCGAAGGGGTCGGACCCCTGTGCAGAAATGTAGTCGGGGCGTAACCCAAGGGGACGGACTCCTGAGCAGAAAAGTAGTCGGGATGTACTCGAAGGGGACGACCCATGAGGAGAAAAGTAGTCGGGACGTACCGGAAGGGGACGGACCCCTAAGCAAAAGTAGTCGGGACGTACTCGAAGGGGAGGACCCCTGTGCAGAAAAGTAGTCGGGACGTACCGGAAGGGGACGTCCCCTGTGCAGAAAAGTAGTCGGGACGTACCGGAAGGGGACGACCCTGTGCAGAAAAGTAGTGGGGACGTACCCGAAGGGGATGACCCCTGAGCAAAAAAGTAGTCCGGACGTACACGAAGGTGACGGGCCCCTGAGCAGAAAAGTAGTCGGGACGTACCCGAATGGGATAACCCCTGTGCAGAAATGTTGTCGGAACGCACCCGAAGGAAACGGACCCTTGAGCAGGAAAGTAGACGGGACGTACCCGTAGGGGACGGACCCTGTGCAAAAATGTAGTCGGGGCGTACCCCAAGGGGACGGACTCCTGAGCAGAAAAGTAGTCGGGACGTACCCGAAGGGGACGGACCCCTGAGCAGAAAAGTCGTCGTAACGTACCCGAAGGGGACGGAACTGAGCAAAAAAGTAGTCCGGACGTACCCGAAGGGGATGACCTTGAGCAGAAAAGTAGTCGAGACGTACCCGAAGAGGACGGACCCTGAGCAGAAAAGTAGTCGGGACGTACTCGAAGGGGATGACCCCTGCGCAGAAAAGTAGTCTGGACGTACCAAAAGGGGATGACCCCGGAGCAGAAAAGTAGTCGGGACGTACTCGAAGGGGACGGACCTCGGTGTAGAAAAGTTGTCGGGACGTACCCGAAGGGGATGACACCTGTGCAAAAAAGTAGTCGGGACGTACCCGAAGGGGACGGACCCTTAGCAAAAAAAGTAGTCCGGACGTACCCGAAGGGGATGACCCTTGAGCAGAAAAGTAGTCGAGACGTACCCGAAGAGGACGGACCCTGAGCAGAAAAGTAGTCGGGACGTACTCGAAGGGGATGACCCCTGCGCAGAAAAGTAGTCTGGACGTACCAAAAGGGGATGACCCCGGAGCAAGAAAAGTAGTCGGGACGTACTCGAAGGGGACGGACCTCGGTGTAGAAAAGTTGTCGGGACGTACCCGAAGGGGATGACACCTGTGCAAAAAAGTAGTCGGGACGTTCCGGAATGGGAAGGACCCCAGACCAGAAAAGTAGTCGGGACCTACCCGAAGAGGATAACCCCTGAGCAGAAAAGTAGTCCGGACGTACTCGAAGGTGACGGGCCCATGAGCAGAAAAGTAGTCGAGACGTACCCGAAAGGGATGACCCCTGTGCAGAAATGTAGTCGGAACGTACCCGAAGGAGACGGATCCCTGAGCAGAAAAGTCGACGGGACGTAGCCGAAGGGGCCGGACCCTTGTGCAGAAAGTAGTCGGCACGTACCCGAAGGGGTCGGACCCCTGTGCAGAAATGTAGTCGGGGCGTAACCCAAGGGGACGGACTCCTAAGCAGAAAAGTAGTCGGGATGTACTCGAAGGGGACGACCCATGAGGAGAAAAGTAGTCGGGACGTACCCGAAGGGGACGGACCCCTAAGCAGAAAGTAGTCGGGACGTACTCGAAGGGGAGGACCCCTGTGCAGAAAAGTAGTCGGGACGTACCGGAAGGGGACGACCCCTGTGCAGAAAAGTAGTCGGGACGTACCCGAAGGGGATGACCCCTGAGCAAAAAAGTAGTCCGGACGTACACGAAGGTGACGGGCCCCTGAGCAGAAAAGTAGTCGGGACGTACCCGAATGGGATAACCCCTGTGCAGAAATGTTGTCGGAACGCACCCGAAGGAAACGGACCCTTGAGCAGAAAAGTAGACGGGACGTACCCGAAGGGGACGGACCCCTGTGCAAAAATGTAGTCGGGGCGTACCCCAAGGGGACGGACTCCTGAGCAGGAAAGTAGTCGGGACGTACCCGAAGGGGACGGACCCCTGAGCAGAAAAGTCGTCGTAACGTACCGAAGGGGACGGACCCTGAGCAAAAAAGTAGTCCGGACGTACCCGAAGGGGATGACCCTTGAGCAGAAAAGTAGTCGAGACGTACCCGAAGAGGACGGACCCTGAGCAGAAAAGTAGTCGGGACGTACTCGAAGGGGATGACCCCTGCGCAGAAAAGTAGTCTGGACGTACCAAAAGGGGATGACCCCGAGCAGAAAAGTAGTCGGGACGTACTCGAAGGGGATGACCCCTGCGCAGAAAAGTAGTCTGGACGTACCAAAAGGGGATGACCCCGGAGCAGAAAAGTAGTCGGGACGTACTCGAAGGGGACGGACCTCGGTGTAGAAAAGTTGTCGGGACGTACCCGAAGGGGATGACACCTGTGCAAAAAAGTAGTCGGGACGTTCCGGAATGGGAAGGACCCCTGAGTAGAAAAGTAGTCGGGACCTACCCGAAGAGGATAACCCCTGAGCAGAAAAGTGGTCCGGACGTACTCGAAGGTGACGGGCCCATGAGCAGAAAAGTAGTCGAGACGTACCCGAAAGGGATGACCCCTGTGCAGAAATGTAGTCGGAACGTACCCGAAGGAGACGGATCCCTGAGCAGAAAAGTAGACGGGACGTACCCGAAGGGGATGACCCCTGAACAGAAAAGTAGTAGGGACGTACCCAAAGGGGATGACCCATGTGCAGAAATGTTGTTGGAACGTACCCGAAGGAGACGGACCCTTGAGCAGAAAAGTAGACGGGACGTACCCGAAGGGGCCGGACCCCTGTGCAGAAAAGTAGTCGGCACGTACCCGAAGGGGTCGGACCCCTGTGCAGAAATGTAGTCGGGGCGTAACCCAAGGGGACGGACTCCTGAGCAGAAAAGTAGTCGGGATGTACTCGAAGGGGACGACCCATGAGGAGAAAAGTAGTCGGGACGTACCCGAAGGGGACGGACCCCTAAGCAGAAAGTAGTCGGGACGTACTCGAAGGGGAGGACCCCTGTGCAGAAAAGTAGTCGGGACGTACCGGAAGGGGACGTCCCCTGTGCAGAAAAGTAGTCGGGACGTACTTGAAGGGGAGGACCCATGTGAAGAAATGTTGTTGGAACGTACCTGATGGAGACGGACCCTTGAGCAGAAAAGTAGACGGGACGTACCCGAAGGGGTCGGACCCCTGTGCAGAAAAGTAGTCGGCACGTACCCGAAGGGGTCGGACCCCTGTGCAGAAATGTAGTCGGGGCGTAACCCAAGGGGACGGACTCCTGAGCAGAAAAGTAGTCGGGATGTACTCGAAGGGGACGACCCATGAGGAGAAAAGTAGTCGGGACGTACCGGAAGGGGACGGACCCCTAAGCAAAAAGTAGTCGGGACGTACTCGAAGGGGAGGACCCCTGTGCAGAAAAGTAGTCGGGACGTACCGGAAGGGGACGTCCCCTGTGCAGAAAAGTAGTCGGGACGTACCGGAAGGGGACGACCCCTGTGCAGAAAAGTAGTCGGGACGTACCCGAAGGGGATGACCCCTGAGCAAAAAAGTAGTCCGGACGTACACGAAGGTGACGGGCCCCTGAGCAGAAAAGTAGTCGGGACGTACCCGAATGGGATAACCCCTGTGCAGAAATGTTGTCGGAACGCACCCGAAGGAAACGCACCCTTGAGCAGGAAAGTAGACGGGACGTACCCGAAGGGGACGGACCCCTGTGCAAAAATGTAGTCGGGGCGTACCCCAAGGGGACGGACTCCTGAGCAGAAAAGTAGTCGGGACGTACCCGAAGGGGACGGACCCCTGAGCAGAAAAGTCGTCGTAACGTACCCGAAGGGGACGGACCCTGAGCAAAAAAGTAGTCCGGACGTACCCGAAGGGGATGACCCTTGAGCAGAAAAGTAGTCGAGACGTACCCGAAGAGGACGGACCCTGAGCAGAAAAGTAGTCGGGACGTACTCGAAGGGGATGACCCCTGCGCAGAAAAGTAGTCTGGACGTACCAAAAGGGGATGACCCCGGAGCAGAAAAGTAGTCGGGACGTACTCGAAGGGGACGGACCTCGGTGTAGAAAAGTTGTCGGGACGTACCCGAAGGGGATGACACCTGTGCAAAAAAGTAGTCGGGACGTACCCGAAGGGGACGGACCCTTAGCAAAAAAGTAGTCCGGACGTACCCGAAGGGGATGACCCTTGAGCAGAAAAGTAGTCGAGACGTACCCGAAGAGGACGGACCCTGAGCAGAAAAGTAGTCGGGACGTACTCGAAGGGGATGACCCCTGCGCAGAAAAGTAGTCTGGACGTACCAAAAGGGGATGACCCCGGAGCAGAAAAGTAGTCGGGACGTACTCGAAGGGGACGGACCTCGGTGTAGAAAAGTTGTCGGGACGTACCCGAAGGGGATGACACCTGTGCAAAAAAGTAGTCGGGACGTTCCGGAATGGGAAGGACCCCTGACCAGAAAAGTAGTCGGGACCTACCCGAAGAGGATAACCCCTGAGCAGAAAAGTAGTCCGGACGTACTCGAAGGTGACGGGCCCATGAGCAGAAAAGTAGTCGAGACGTACCCGAAAGGGATGACCCCTGTGCAGAAATGTAGTCGGAACGTACCCGAAGGAGACGGATCCCTGAGCAGAAAAGTCGACGGGACGTAGCCGAAGGGGCCGGACCCTTGTGCAGAAAAGTAGTCGGCACGTACCCGAAGGGGTCGGACCCCTGTGCAGAAATGTAGTCGGGGCGTAACCCAAGGGGACGGACTCCTAAGCAGAAAAGTAGTCGGGATGTACTCGAAGGGGACGACCCATGAGGAGAAAAGTAGTCGGGACGTACCCGAAGGGGACGGACCCCTAAGCAGAAAGTAGTCGGGACGTACTCGAAGGGGAGGACCCCTGTGCAGAAAAGTAGTCGGGACGTACCGGAAGGGGACGACCCCTGTGCAGAAAAGTAGTCGGGACGTACCCGAAGGGGATGACCCCTGAGCAAAAAAGTAGTCGGACGTACACGAAGGTGACGGGCCCCTGAGCAAAAAAGTAGTCGGGACGTACCCGAATGGGATAACCCCTGTGCAGAAATGTTGTCGGAACGCACCCGAAGGAAACGGACCCTTGAGCAGAAAAGTAGACGGGACGTACCCGAAGGGGACGGACCCCTGTGCAAAAATGTAGTCGGGGCGTACCCCAAGGGGACGGACTCCTGAGCAGGAAAGTAGTCGGGACGTACCCGAAGGGGACGGACCCCTGAGCAGAAAAGTCGTCGTAACGTACCCGAAGGGGACGGACCCTGAGCAAAAAAGTAGTCCGGACGTACCCGAAGGGGATGACCCTTGAGCAGAAAAGTAGTCGAGACGTACCCGAAGAGGACGGACCCTGAGCAGAAAAGTAGTCGGGACGTACTCGAAGGGGATGACCCCTGCGCAGAAAAGTAGTCTGGACGTACCAAAAGGGGATGACCCCGGAGCAGAAAAGTAGTCGGGACGTACTCGAAGGGGATGACCCCTGCGCAGAAAAGTAGTCTGGACGTACCAAAAGGGGATGACCCCGGAGCAGAAAAGTAGTCGGGACGTACTCGAAGGGGACGGACCTCGGTGTAGAAAAGTTGTCGGGACGTACCCGAAGGGGATGACACCTGTGCAAAAAAGTAGTCGGGACGTTCCGGAATGGGAAGGACCCCTGAGTAGAAAAGTAGTCGGGACCTATCGGGACCTACCCGAAGAGGATAACCCCTGAGCAAAAAAGTAGTCCGGACGTCCTCGAAGGTGACGGGCCCATGAGCAGAAAAGTAGTCGAGACGTACCCGAAAGGGATGACCCCTGTGCAGAAATGTAGTCGGAACGTACCCGAAGGAGACGGATCCCTGAGCAGAAAAGTAGACGGGACGTACCCGAAGGGGATGACCCCTGAACAGAAAAGTAGTAGGGACGTACCCAAAGGGGATGACCCATGTGCAGAAATGTTGTTGGAACGTACCCGAAGGAGACGGAACCTTGAGCAGAAAAGTAGACGGGACGTACCCGAAGGGGCCGGACCCCTGTGCAGAAAAGTAGTCGGCACGTACCCGAAGGGGTCGGACCCCTGTGCAGAAATGTAGTCGGGGCGTAACCCAAGGGGACGGACTCTTGAGCAGAAAAGTAGTCGGGATGTACTCGAAGGGGACGACCCATGAGGAGAAAAGTTGTCGGGACGTACCCGAAGGGGACGGACCCCTAAGCAGAAATTAGTCGGGACGTACTCGAAGGGGAGGACCCCTGTGCAGAAAAGTAGTCGGGACGTACCGGAAGGGGACGACCCCTGTGCAGAAAAGTAGTCGGGACGTACCCGAAGGGGATGACCCCTGAGCAAAAAAGTAGTCCGGACGTACACGAAGGTGACGGGCCCCTGAGCAGAAAAGTAGTCGGGACGTACCCGAATGGGATAACCCCTGTGTAGAAATGTTGTCGGAACGCACCCGAAGGAAACGGACCCTTGAGCAGGAAAGTAGACGGGACGTACCCGAAGGGGACCGACCCCTGTGCAAAAATGTAGTCGGGGCGTACCCCAAGGGGACGGACTCCTGAGCAGAAAAGTAGTCGGGACGTACCCGAAGGGGACGACCCATGAGGAGAAAAGTAGTCGGGACGTACCCGAAGAGGATGACCCCTGAGCAAAAATGTAGTCCGGACGTAACCGAAGGTGACGGGCCCCTGAGCATAAAAGTAGTCGGGACGTACCCGAAAGGGATGACCCCGTGCAGAAATGTAGTCGGAACGTACCCGAAGGAGACGGACCCCTGAGCAAAAAAGTAGAAGGGACGTACCCGAAGGGGATGACCCCTGAGGAGAAAAGTAGTCGGGACGTACCCGAAGGGGATGACCCCTGTGCAGAAATGTTGTCGGAACGTACCCGAAGGAGACGGACCCTTGAGCAGAAAAGTAGACGGGACGTACCCGAAGGGGACGGACCCCTGTGCAGAAAAGTAGTCGGGACGTACCCGAAGGGGACGGACCCCTGTGCAGAAATTTAGTCGGGGCGTACCACAAGGGGACGGACTCCTGAGTAGAAAAGTAGTCGGGACGTACTCGAAGGGGACGACCCATGAGGAGAAAAGTAGTCGGGACGTACCCGAAGGGGATGACCCCTGAGCAGAAAAGTAGTCGGGACGTACTCGAAGGGGATGACCCCTGTGCAAAAATGTAGTCGGAACGTACTCGTAGGAGACGGACCCCCGAGCAGAAAAGTAGACGGGATGTACCCGAAGGGGACGGACCCCTGTGCAGAAAAGTAGTCGGGATGTACGCGAAGGGGACGGACCCCTGTGCAGAAATGTAGTCGGGGCGTACCCCCAGGGGACGGACTCCTGAGCAAAAAAATAGTCGGGACGTACCCGAAGGGGACGATCCATGAGTATAAAAGTGGTCGGGACGTACCCGAAGGAGATGACCCTTGAGCACAAAAGTAGTCGGGACGTACACGAAGTGGACGACGGACCCCTGAGCAGAAAAGTAGTCGTAACGTACCCGAAAGGGACGGACCCTGAGCAAAAAAGTAGTCCAGACGTACCCGAAGGGGATGACCCTTGAGCAGAAAAGTAGTCGGGACGTACCAAAAGGTTTTGCAATATGCACAGGACGTATACCGAATGAACAACATGGTTCAAAGGCGCCTACCCAATGGACTTGCGGGGTGCGGGCCGTTTTGCCCGGCGGGTTTGCAAGGTGCGGGGCGTGTTGCCCGGCGGATTGCATGGTGCAGGGAAACATAAAATCGGGACGGACTCGAAGGGGACGGACCCCTAAGCAGAAAGTAGTCGGGACGTACTTGAAGGGGAGGACCCCTGTGCAGAAAAATAGTCGGGACGTACCGGAAGGGGACGACCCCTGTGCAGAAAAGTATTCGGGACGTACCCGAAGGGGATGACCCCTGAGCAAAAAAGTAGTCTGGACGTACTCGAAGGGGATGACCCCTGTGCAGAAAAGTAGTCGGGACGTACCGGAAGGGGATGACCCCGGAGCAGAAAAGTAGTCGGGACGTACCCGAAGGGGATGACCCCTGTGCAAAAAAGTAGTCGGGACGTTCCCGAAGGGGACGGACCCCAGAGTAGAAAAGTAGTCGGGACCTACTCGAAGAGGATGACCCCTGAGCAGAAAAGTAGTCGGGACGTACCCGAAGGGGACGGACTCCTGAGGAGAAAAGTAGTCGGGACGTACCCGAAGGGGACGGACCCCTGAGCAGAAAAGTCGTCGTAACGTACCCGAAGGGGACGGACCCTTAGCAAAAAAGTAGTCCGGACGTACCCGAAGGGGATGACCCTTGAGCAGAAAAGTAGTCGAGACGTACCCGAAGAGGACGGACCCTGAGCAGAAAAGTAGTCGGGACGTAGTCGAAGGGGATGACCCCTGCGCAGAAAAGTAGTCTGGACGTACCAAAAGGGGATGACCCCGGAGCAGAAAAGTAGTCGGGACGTACTCGAAGGGGACGGACCTCGGTGTAGAAAAGTTGTCGGGACGTACCCGAAGGGGATGACACCTGTGCAAAAAAGTAGTCGGGACGTTCCGGAATGGGAAGGACCCCTGAGTAGAAAAGTAGTCGGGACCTACCCGAAGAGGATAACCCCTGAGCAGAAAAGTAGTCGAGACGTACCCGAAAGGGATGACCCCTGTGCAGAAATGTAGTCGGAACGTACCCGAAGGAGACGGATCCCTGAGCAGAAAAGTAGACGGGACGTACCCGAAGGGGATGAACCCTGAACATAAAAGTAGTAGGGACGTACCCAAAGGGGATGACCCATGTGCAGAAATGTTGTTGGAACGTATCCGAAGGAGACGGACCCTTGAGCAGAAAAGTAGACGGGACGTACCCGAAGGGGCCGGACCCCTGTGCAGAAAAGTAGTCGGCACGTACCCGAAGGGGTCGGACCCCTGTGCAGAAATGTAATCGGGGCGTAACCCAAGGGGACGGACTCCTGAGCAGAAAAGTAGTCGGGATGTACTCGAAGGGGACGACCCATGAGGAGAAAAGTAGTCGGGACGTACCCGAAGGGGACGGACCCCTAAGCAGAATGTAGTCAGGACGTACTCGAAGGGGAGGACCCCTGTGCAGAAAAGTAGTCGGGACGTACCGGAAGGGAACGTCCCCTGTGCAGAAAAGTAGTCGGGACGTACCGGAAGGGGACGACCCCTGTGCAGAAAAGTAGTCGGGACGTACCCGAAGGGGATGACCCCTGAGCAAAAAAATAGTCCGGACGTACACGAAGGTGACGGGCCCCTGAGCAGAAAAGTAGTCGGGACGTACCCGAATGGGATAACCCCTGTGCAGAAATGTTGTCGGAACGCACCCGAAGGAAACGGACCCTTGAGCAGGAAAGTAGACGGGACGTACCCGAAAGGGGACGGACCCCTGTGCAAAAATGTAGTCGGGGCGTACCCAAGGGGACGGACTCCTGAGCAGAAAAGTAGTCGGGACGTACCCGAAGGAGACGACCATGAGGAGAAAAGTAGTCGGGACGTACCCGAAGAGGATGACCCCTGAGCAACCCTGAGCAAAAATGTAGTCCGGACGTAACCGAAGGTGACGGCCCCTGAGCATAAAAGTAGTCGGGACGTACCCGAAAGGGATGACCCCGTGCAGAAATGTAGTCGGAACGTACCCGAAGGAGACGGACCCCGAGCAAAAAAAGTAGAAGGGACGTACCGAAGGGGATGACCCCTGAGAAAAAGTAGTCGGGGACGTACCGAAGGGAATGAACCCGAGCAGAAAGTTGTCGGGACGTACCCGAAGGGGACGGTCCCCTGAGCAGAAAAGTAGTTCGGACGTACCCGAAGGAGATGATCCTTGAGCAGAAAAGCAATACGGATGTACCCGAAGGGGATGACCCTTGAGCAGAAAAGTAGTCGGGACGTACCCGAAGGGTTTGCAATATGCGCGGGGCGCATACTGAATGAACAACTTGGTTCAAAGGCGCCTACCCAATGGACTTGCGGGGTGCGGGGCGTTTTGCCCGGCGGATTGCATGGTGCAGGGAAACTTAAAGTCGGGACGGACCCGAAGGGGACGGACCCCTAAGCAGAAAGTAGTCGGGACGTACTCGAAGGAGAGGACCCATGTGCAGAAAAATAGTCGGGACGTACCGGAAGGGGACGACCCCTGTGCAGAAAAGTAGTCGGGACGTACCCGAAGGGGATGACCCCTGAGCAAAAAAGTAGTCCGGACGTACCCGAAGGTGACGGGCCCCTGAGCAGAAAAGTAGCCGGGACGTACCCGAATGGGATGACCCCTGTGCAGAAATGTTGTCGGAACGCACCCGAAGGAAACGGACCCTTGAGCAGGAAAGTAGACGGGACGTTCCCGAAGGGGACGGACCCCTGTGCAAAAATGTAGTCGGGGCGTACCCCAAGGGCACGGACTCCTGAGCAGAAAAGTAGTCGGGACGTACCCGAAGAGGATGACCCCTGAGCAGAAATGTAGTCGGGACGTACCCGAAGGGGATGACCCCGTGCAGAAATGTAGTCGGAACGTACCCGAAGGAGACGGACCCCTGAGCAAAAAAGTAGAAGGGACGTACCCGAAGGGGATGACCCCTGAGTAGAAAAGTAGTCGGGACGTACCCGAAGGGGATGACTCCTGTGCAGAAATGTTGTCGGAACGTACCCGAAGGAGACGGACCCTTGAGCAGAAAAGCAGACGGGACGTACCCGATGGGGGACGGACCCCTGTGCAGAAAAGTAGTCGGGACGTACCCGAAGGGGACGGACTCCTTAGTAGAAAAGTAGTCGGGACGTACTCGAAGGGGACGACCCATGAGGAGAAAAGTAGTCGGGACGTACCCGAAGGAGATGACCCCTGAGCAGAAAAGTAGTCCGGACGTACCCGAAGGTGACGGGCCCCTGAGCAGAAAAGTAGTCGGGACGTACCCGAAGGGGATGACCCCTGTGCAGAAAGGTAGTCGGAACGTACTCGAAGGAGACGGACCCCTGAGCAGAAAAGTAGACGGGACGTAACCGAAGGGGATCAACCCTGAGCAAAAAAGTAGTCGGGACGTACCCGAAGGGGAAGACCCCTGTGCAGAAATGTTGTCGGAAGGTACCCGAAGGATACGGACCCTTGAGCAGAAAAGCAGACGGGACGTACCCGAAGGGGACGGTCCCCTGTGCAAAAATGTATTCGGGGCGTACCCCAAGGGGACGGACTCCTGAGCAGAAAAGTAGTCGGGACGTACCCGAAGGGGACGACCCATGAGGAGAAAAATAGTCGGGACGTACCCGAAGGGAATGACCCCGAGCAGAAAAGTTGTCGGGACGTACCCGAAGGGGACGGACAACTGAGCAGAAAAGTAGTCCGGACGTACCCGAAGGAGATGACCCTTGAGCAGAAAAGCAGTCCGGACGTACCCGAAGGGGATGACCCCTGAGCAGAAAAGTAGTCGAGACGTACCCGAAGGGGACGGAACCCTGTGCAGAAATGTAGTAGGGGCGTACCACAAGGGGACGGACTCCTGAGTAGAAAAGTAGTCGGGACGTACTCGAAGGGGACGACCCATGAGGAGAAAAGTAGTCGGGACGTACCCGAAGGAGATGACCCCTGAGTAGAAAAGTAGTCGGGACGTACCTGAAAGAGAAAGACCCCTGAGCAGAAAAGCAGTCGGGACGTTCCCGAAGGGGACGGACCCATGATTAGAAAAGTAGTCGGGACCTACCCGGAGAGGATGACAGCCGAGCAGAAAATTAGTCGGGACATACCCGTAGGGGTTGACCCCTGTGCAGAAAGGTAGTCGGAACGTACTCGAAGGAGATGGACCCCTGAGCAGAAAAGCAGACGGGACGTACCCGAAGGGGATGACCCCTGAGCAAAAAAGTAGTCAGGACGTACCCGAAGGGGACGGACCCCTGAGCAGAAATGTAGTCGGGGTGTACCCCCAGGGGACGGTCTCCTGAGCAAAAAAGTGGTCGGGACGTACCCGAAGGGGATGACCCCTGAGTAGAAAAGTCGTCGGGACGTACCCGAAGGGAATGACCCTTGAGCAGAAAAGTAGTCGGGACTTCCTCGAAGGGGATGACCCCTGTACAGAAATGTAGTCGGAACGTACCCGAAGGAGACGGACCCCTGAGCAGAAAAGTAGACGGGATGTACCTAAAGGGGACGGACCCCAGTGCATAAAAGTAGTCGGGATGTTCCCAAAGGGGATGGACCCCTGTGCAGAAATGTAGTCGGGGCGTACCCCCAGGGGACGGACTCCTGAGCAAAATAGTAGACGGGACGTAACCGAAGAGGACGACCCATGGGTATAAACGTGGTCGGGACGTCCCCGAAGGGGATGACCCCTGAGCAGAAAAGTAGTCGGGACTACACGAAGTGGACGACGGACCTGAGCAGAAAAGTAGTCGTAACGTCACCGAAAGGACGGACCTTGAGCAAAAAGTAGTCCGGACGTACCCGAAGGGGATGCCCTTGAGCAGAAAAGTAGTCGGGACGTACCCGAAGGGTTGCAATAGCACAGGGCGCATACCGAATGAACAACATGGTTCAAAGGCGCATAAACCATTGGAACTTGCGGGGTCGGGCATTTTGCCCGCAGGTTGCCCGAAAGGTTTGCAATATGCACAGGGCGCATACCGAATGAACAACATGGTTCAAAGGCGCATAACCATTGGACTTGCGGGGTGCGGGGCATTTTGCCCGGCAGGTTTGCAAGGTGCGGGCCGTGTTGCCCGGCGGATTGCATGGTGCAGGGTAACGTAAAGTCGGGACGGACCCGAAGGTGACCGACCCCTGAGCAGAAAGTAGTCGAGACGTACCCGAAGGGGACGCACCCCTGAGCAGAAAAGTAGTCGGGACATACTCGAAGGGTATGACCCCTGTGCAGAAAAGTAGTCTGGACGTACCAAAAGGGGATGACCCCGGAGCAGAAAAGTAGGCATGACGTACTCGAAGGGGACGGACCTCGGTGTAGAAAAGTAGTCGGGACGTACCCGAATGGGATGACCCCTGTGCAAAAAAGTAGTCGGGACGTTCCCGAAGGGGAAGGACCCCTGAGTAGAAAAGTAGTCGGGACCTACCCGAAGAGGATGACCCCTGAACAGAAAAGTAATCCGGACGTAGCCGAAGGTGACGGGCCCCTGAGAAGAAGAATAGTCGGGACGTACCCGAAGGGGATGACCCCTGTGCAGAAATGTAGTCGGAACGTACCCGAAAGAGACGGACCCCTGAGCAGAAAAGTAGACGGGACGTACCCGAAGGGGATGACCCCTGAGCAGAAAAGTAGTCGGGACGTACCCGAAGGTGATGACCCCTGAGCAGAAAAGTAGTCCGGACGTACCCGAAGGTGACGGGCCCCTGAGCAGAAAAGTAGTCGGGACGTACCCGAAGGGGATGACCCCTGTGCAGAAAGGTAGTCGGAACGTACTCGAAGGAGACGGACACCTGAGCAGAAATGTAGATGGGACGTACCCGAAGGGGATGAACCCTGAGCAAAAAAGTAGTCGGGACGTACCCGAAGGGGAAGACCCCTGTGCAGAAATGTTGTCGGAACGTACCCGAAGGATACAGACACTTGAGCAGAAAAGTAGACGGGACGTACCCGAAGGGGACGGTCCCCTGTGCAAAAATGTAGTCGGGGCGTACCCCAAGGGGACGGACTCCTGAGCAGAAAAGTAGTCGGGACGTACCCGAAGGGGACGACCCATGAGGAGAAAAGTAGTCGGGACGTACCCGAAGGGAATGACCCCGAGCAGAAAAGTTGTCGGGACGTACCCGAAGGGGACGGCCAACTGAGCAGAAAAGTAGTCCGGACGTACCCGAAGGAGATGATCCTTGAGCAGAAAAGCAGTCCGGACGTACCCGAAGGGGATGACCCTTGAGCAGAAAAGTAGTCGGGACGTACCCGAAGGGGACGGAACCCTGTGCAGAAATGTAGTCGGGGCGTACCACAAGAGGACGGACTCCTGAGTAGAAAAGTAGTCGGGACGTAATCGAAGGGGACGACCCATGAGGAGAAAAGTAGTCGGGACGTACCCGAAGGAGATGACCCCTGAGCAGAGAAGCAGTCGGGACGTTCCCGAAGGGGATGTACCCATGATTAGAAAAGTAGTCAGGACCTACCCGGAGAGGATGACACCCGAGCAGAAAATTAGTCCGGACGTACCCGAAGGTGACGGGCGCCTGAGCAGAAAAGTAGTCGGGTCGTACCCGAAGGGAAGACCCCTGTGCAGAAAGGTAGTCGAAACGTACTCGAAGGAGATGGACCCCTGAGCAGAAAAGCAGACGGAACGTACCCGAAGGGGATGACACCTGAGCAAAAAAGTAGTCGGGACGTACCCGAAGGGGACGGACCCCTGAGCAGAAATGTAGTCGGGGTGTACCCCCAGGGGACGGTCTCCTGAGCAAAAAAGTGGTCGGGACGTACCCGAAGGGGATGACCCTTGAGTAGAAAAGTCGTCGGGATATACCCGAAGGGGACGGACCCCTGTGCAAAAATGTAGTCGGGGCGTACCCGAAGGGGACGACCCATGAGTCTAAAAGTAGTCGGGACATACCCGAAGGGGATGACCCCTGAGCAGAAAAGTAGTCGGGACGTACTCGAAGTGGATGACCCCTGTGCAGAAATGTAGTCGGAACGTACCCGAAGGAGACGGACCCCTGAGCAGAAAAGTAGACGGGATGTACCTAAAGGGGACGGACCCCAGTGCATAAAAGTAGTCGGGATGTTCCCGAAGGGGACGGACTCCTTTGCAGAAATGTAGTCGGGGCGTACCCCCAGGGGACGGACTCCTGAGCAAAAAAGTAGTCGGGACGTAACCGAAGAGGACGACCCATGGGTATAAACGTGATCGGGACGTCCCCGAAGGGGAGGAACCCTGAGTAAAAAGTAGTCGGGACGTACACGAAGTGGACGACGGACCCCTGAGCAGAAAAGTAGTCGTAACGTACCCGAAAGGGACGGACCCTGAGCAAAAAAGTAGTCCGGACGTACCCGAAGGGGATGACCCTTGAGCAGAAAAGTAGTCGGGACGTACCCGAAGGGTTTACAATATGCACAGGGCGCATACCGAATGAACAACATGGTTCAAAGGCGCATACCCATTGGACTTGCGGGGTGCGGGGCATTTTGCCCGGCAGGTTTGCAAGGTGCGGGCCGTGTTGCCCGGCGGATTGCATGGTGCAGGGTAACGTAAAGTCGGGACGGACCCGAAGGTGACCGACCCCTGAGCAGAAAGTAGTCGAGACGTACCCGAAGGGACGCACCCTGAGCAGAAAAGTAGTCGGGACGTACTCGAAGGGTATGACCCTTGTGAGAAAGTAGTCTGGACGTACCAAAAGGGGATGACACCCCGGAGCAGAAAAGTAGGCGGGACGTACACGAAGGGGACGGACCTCGGTTGTAGAAAAGTAGTCGGGACGTACCCGAATGGGATGACCCCTGTGCAAAAAAGTAGTCGGGACGTTCCCGAAGGGGAAGGACCCCTGAGTAGAAAAGTAGTCGGGACCTACCCGAAGAGGATGACCCCTGAACAGAAAAGTAATCCGGACGTAGCCGAAGGTGACGGGCCCCTGAGAAGAAAAATAGTCGGGACGTACCCGAAGGGGATGACCCCTGTGCAGAAATGTAGTCGGAACGTACCCGAAAGAGACGGACCCCTGAGCAGAAAAGTAGACGGGACGTACCCGAAGGGGATGACCCCTGAGCAGAAAAGTAGTCGGGACGTACCCGAAGGAGATGACCCCTGAGCAGAAAAGTAGTCGGGACGTACCCGAAGGGGATGACACCTGTGCAGAAAGGTAGTCGGAACGTACTCGAAGGAGACGGACACCTGAGCAGAAATGTAGACGGGACGTACCCGAAGGGGATGAACCCTGAGCAAAAAAGTAGTCGGGACGTACCCGAAGGGGAAGACCCCTGTGCAGAAATGTTGTCGGAACGTACCCGAAGGATACGGACACGAGGGGACGGTCCCCTGTGCAAAAATGTAGTCGGGGCGTAACCCAAGGGGACGGACTCCTGAGCAGAAAAGTAGTCGGGACGTACCCGAAGGGGACGACCCATGAGGAGAAAAGTAGTCGGGACGTACCCGAAGGGAATGACCCCGAGCAGAAAAGTTGTCGGGACGTACCCGAAGGGGACGAACAACTGAGCAGAAAAGTAGTCCGGACGTACCCGAAGGAGATGATCCTTGAGCAGAAAAGCAGTCCCGACGTACCCGAAGGGGATGACCCTTGAGCAGAAAAGTAGTCGGGACGTACCCGAAGGGGACGGAACCCTGTGCAGAAATGTAGTCGGGGCGTACCACAGGAGGACGGACTCCTGAGTAGAAAAGTAGTCGGGACGTACTCGAAGGGGACGACCCATGAGGAGAAAAGTAGTCGGGACGTACCCGAAGGAGATGACCCCTGAGTGGAAAAGTAGTCGGGACGTACCTGAAGGAGAAAGACCCCTGAGCAGAAAAGCAGTCGGGACATTCCCAAAGGGGACGGACCTCGGTGTAGAAAAGTAGTCGGGACGTACCCGAATGGGATGACCCCTGTGCAAAAAAGTAGTCGGGACGTTCCCGAAGGGGAAGGACCCCTGAGTAGAAAAGTAGTCGGGACCTACTCGAAGAGGATGACCCCTGAACAGAAAAGTAGTCCGGACGTAGCCGAAGGTGACAGGCCCCTGAGAAGAAAAATAGTCGGGACGTACCCGAAGGGGATGACCCCTGTGCAGAAATGTAGTCGGAACGTACCCGAAAGAGACGGACCCCTGAGAAGAAAAGTAGACGGGACGTACCCGAAGGGGATGACCCCTGAGCAGAAAAGTAGTCGGGACGTACCCGAAGGGGATGACCCCTGTGCAGAAATGTTGTCGAAACGTACCCGAAGGGGACGGACCCCTGTGCAGAAAAGTAGTCGGGACGTTCCCGAAGGGGACGGACCCCTGTGCAGAAATGTACTCGTGGCGTACCACAAGGGGACGGACTCATGAGTAGAAAAGTAGTCGGGACGTACTCGAAGGGGACGACCCATGAGGAGAAAAGTAGTCGGGACGTACCCGAAGGAGATGACCCCTGAGCAGAAAAGTAGTCGGGACGTACCCGAAGGGGAAAGACCCCTGAGCAGAAAAGCAGTCGGGACTTTCCCAAAGGGGACGGACCCATGAGTAGAAAAGTAGTCGGGACCTTCCCGAAGAGGATGACTCCTGAGCAGAAAAGTAGTCCGGACGTACCCGAAGGGGATGACCCCTGTGCAGAAAGGTAGTCGGAACGTACTCGAAGGAGACGGACCCCTGAGCAGAAAAGTAGACGAGGCGTACCCGAAGGGGATGACCCTGAGCAAAAAAGTAGTCGGGACGTACCCGAAGGGGATGACCCCTGTACGGAAATGTTGTCGGAACGTACCCGAAGGAAACGGACCCTTGAGCTTAAAAGTAGACGGGTCGTACCCGAAGGGGACGGACCCCTGTGCAAAAATGTAGTCGGGGCGTACCCCAAGGGGACGGACCCCTGAGCAGAAAAGTTGTCGGGACGTACTCGAAAGGGACGACCCATGAGGAGAAAAGTAGACGGGACGTACCCGAAGGGAATGACTCCGTGCAGAAAAGTTGTCGGGTCGTACCCGAAGGGGACGGAGCCCTGAGCAGAAAAGTAATCCGGACGTACCCAAAGGAGATGATCCTTGAGCAGAAAAGCAGTCCGGACGTACCTGAAAGGGATGACCCTTGAGCAGAAAAGTTGTCGGGACGTACCCGAGAGGTTTGCAATATGCGTGGGGCGCATACCGAATGAACAACATGGTTCAAAGGCGCCTACCCAATGGACTTGCAAGGTGCGGGGCGTGTTGCCCGGCGGATTGCATGGTGCAGGGAAACTTAAAGTCGGGACGGACCCGAAGGGGACGGACCCCTAAGCAGAAAGTAGTCGGAACGTACTCGAAGGGGACGACCCCTGTGCAGAAAAGAAGTCGGGACGTACCGGAAGGGAACGACCCCTGTGCAGAAAAGTAGATGGGACGTACCGGAAGGGGACGACCCCTGTGCAGAAATGTAGTCGGGACGTACCCGAAAAGGATGACCCCTGAGCAAAAAAGTAGTCCGGACGTACCCGAAGGTGACGGGCCCCTGAGCAGAAAAGTAGTCGGGACGTACCCGAAGGGGACGTCCCCTGAGCAGAAAAGTAGTCGGGACGTACCCGAATGGGATGACCCCTGTGCAGAAATGTTGTCGGAACGCACCCGAAGGAAACGGACCCTTGAGCAGGAAAGTAGACCGGACGTACCCGAAGGGGACAGACCCCTGTGCAAAAATGTAGTCGGGGCGTACCCCAAGGGGACGGACTCCTGAGCAGAAAAGTAGTCGGGACGTACCCGAAGAGGATGACCCCTGAGCAAAAATGTAGTCCGGACGTACCCGAAGGTGACGGGCCCCTGAGCAGAAAAGTAGTCGGGACGTACCCGAAGGGGATGACCCCTGTGCAGAAATGTAGTCGGAACGTACCCGATGGAGACGGACCCCTGAGCAAAAAGGTCGACGGGACGTACCCGAAGGGGATGACCCCTGTGCAGAAAAGTAGTCGGGACGTACCCGAAGGGGATGACCCCTGTGAAGAAATGTTGTCGGAACGTACCCGAAGGAGACGGACCCTTGAGCAGAAAAGTAGAAGGGACGTACCCGAAGGGGACGGACCCCTGTGCAGAAAAGTAGTCGGGACGTACCCGAAGTGGACGGACCCCTGTGCAGAAATTTAGTCGGGGCGTACTCGAAGGGGACGACCCATGAGGAGAAAAGTAGTCGGGACGTACCCGAAGGAGATGACCCCTGAGCAGAAAAGTAGTCCGGACGTACCCGAAGGTGACGGGCCCTTGTGCAGAAAAGTAGTCGGGACGTACCCGAAGGGGATGACCCTTGTGCAGAAAGGTAGTCGGAACGTACTCGAAGGAGATGGACGCCTGAGCAGAAAAGTAGACGGGACGTACCCGAAGGGGATGAACCCTGAGCAAAAAAGTAGTCGACGTACCCGAAGGGGACGGTCCCCTATGCAAAAATGTAGTCGGGGCGTACCCCAAGGGGACGGATTCCTGAGCAGAAAAGTAGCCGGGACGTACCCGAAGGGGACGACCCATGAGGAGAAAAGTAGTCAGGACGTACCCGAAGGGAATGACCCCGAGCAGAAAAGTTGTCGGGATGTACCCGAAGGGGACGGACAACTGAGCAGAAAAGTAGTCCAGACGTACCCGAAGGAGATGATCCTTGAGCAGAAAAGCAGTCCAGACGTACCCGAAGGGGATGACCCTTGAGCAGAAGAGTAGTCGGAACGTACTCGAAGGGTTTGCAATATGCGCGGGGCGCATACCGAATGAACAACATGGTTGAAAGGCGCCGACCCAATCGACTTGCGGGGTGCGGAGCGTTTTGCCCGGCGGATTGCATGGTGCAGGGAAACTTAAAGTCGGGACGGACCCTAAGCAGAAAAGTAGTCGGGACGTACTCGAAGGGGATGACCCCGTGCAGAAAAGTAGTCGGGACGTACGGAAGGGGATGACCCCGGAGAAAAAGTAGTCGGGATGTACGCGAAGGGGACGGACCTCGGTGTGTAGAAAGTAGTCCGGACGTACCCGAAGAGGATGACTACGGAGCAGAAAAGTAGTCGGGACGTACCCGAAGGGGATGACCCCGTGCAAAAAAGTAGTAGGGACGTACCTGAAGGGGACGGACCCTGTGCAGAAATGTAGTCGGGGCGTACCCCAAGGGGACGGTCTCCTGAGCAAAAAAGTGGTCGGGACGTACCCGATAAGGATGACCCGTGAGCAGAAAAGTTGTAGGGACGTACCCGAAGGGGATGACTCCTGAGCAGAAAAGTAGTCGGGACGTACTCGAAGGGGATGACCCCTGTGCAGAAATGTCGTCGGAACGTAGCCGAAGGAGACGGACCCCTGAGCAGATAAGTAGACGGGATGTACCTAAAGGGGACGGACCCCTGTGCAGAAAAGTAGTCGGGATGTACCCGAAGGGGACGGACCCCTGTGCAGAATTGTAGTCAGGGCGTACCCCAGGGGACGACCCATGAGTATAAAAATGGTCGGGACGTACACGAAGGGGATGACCCCTGAACAGAAAAGTAGTTGGGACGTAGACGAAGTGGACGACGGACCCCTGAGCAGAAAAGTAGTCGTAACGTACCCGAAAGGGACGGACCCTGAGCAAAAAAGTAGTCCGGACGTACCCGAAGGGGATGACCCTTGAGCAGAAAAGTAGTCGGGACGTACCCGTAGGGTTTGCAATATGCACAGGGCGCATACCGAATGAACAACATGGTTCAAAGGCGCCTACCCATTGGACTTGCGAGGTGCGGGGCGTTTTACTCGGCGGGTTTGCAAGGTGCGGGGCGTTTTGCTCGGCGAGTTTGCAAGGTTCGGGGTAACGTAAAGTCGGGACGGACCCGAAGGGGACCAACCCCTGAGCAGAAAGTAGTCGGGACGTACCCGAAGGGGACGGACCCCTTAGCAGAAAAGTAGTCGGGACAATCTCGAAGTGGATGACCCCTGTGCAGAAAAGTAGTCTGGTCGTACCAAAAGAAGATGACCCCGGAGCAGAAAAGTAGGCGGGACGTACTCGAAGGGGACGGACCTCGGTGTAGAAAAGTAGTCGGGACGTATCCGAAGGGGAAGGACCCCTGCGTAGAAAAGTAGTCGGGACCTACCCGAAGAGGATGACCCCTGAGCAGAAAAGTAGTCCGGACGTACCCGAAAGTGTCGGGCCCCTGAGAAGAAAAGTAGTCGGGACGTACCCAAAAGGGATGACCCCTGTGCAGAAATGTAGTTGGAACGTACCCGAAGGAGACGGAACCCTGAGCAGAAAAGTAGACGGGACGTACCCGAAGGGGATGACCCCTGAGTAGAAAAGTAGTCGGGACGTACCCGAAGGGGATCACCTGTGCAGAAATGTTGTCGGAACGTACCCGAAGGAGACGGACCCTTGAGCAGAAAAGTAGACGGGACGTACTCGAAGGGGACGGACCCCTGTGCAGAAAAGTAGACGGGACGTACCCGAAGGAGATGACCCCTGAGCAGAAAAGTAGTCGGGACGTACCCGAAGGAGAAATACCCCTGAGCAGAAAAGCAGTCGGCACGTTCCCGAAGGGGACGGACCCATGATTAGAAAAGTTGTCGGGACCTACCCGGAGAGGATGACCCCCGAGCAGAAAAGTAGTCCGGACGTACCCGAAAGGGATGACCCCTGTGCAGACAGGTAGTCGGAACGTACTCGAAGGAGACGGACCCCTGAGCAGAAAAGTAGACGGGACGTACCGAAGGGAATGACTCCTGAGCAAAAAAGTAGTGGGAACGTACCCGAAGGGGATGATCCCTGTGCAGAAATGTTGTCGGAACGTACCCGAAGGATACGGACCTTGAGCAGAAAAGTAGACGGGCGTACCCAAGGGGACGGACTCCTGAGCAGAGAAAAGTAGTCGGGACGTACCCGAAGGGGACGACCCATGAGGAGAAAAGTAGTCGGGACGTACCCGAAGGGAATGACCCCGAGCAGAAAAGTTATCGGGACGTACCCGAAGGGGACGGACCCCTGAGCAGAAAAGTAGTCCGGACGTACCCGAAGGAGATGATCCTTGAGCAGAAAAGCAGTCCGGACGTACCCGATGGGGATGACCCTTGACAAGAAAAGTAGTCGGAACGTACCCGTAGGGGATGACCCCTGTGCAAAAAAGTAGTCGGGACGTTTCCGAAGGGGAAGGACCCTAAGTAGAAACGTAGTCAGGACCTACCCGAAGAGGATGACCCTTGAGCAGAAAAGTAGTCCGGACGTACCGAAGGTGTCGGGCCCCTGAGAAGAAAAGTAGTCGGGACGTACCCGAAGGGGATGACCCCTGTGCAGAAATGTAGTCGGAACGTACCCGAAGCAGACGGAACCCTGAGCCGAAAAGTAGACGGGACGTACCCGAAGGGGATGACCCCTGAGCAGAAAAGTAGTCGGGACGTACCCGAAGGGGATGACCCCTGTGCAGAAATGTTGTCGGAACGTACCCGAAGGAGACGGACCCTTGAGCAGAAAAGTAGACGGGACGTACCCGAAGGGGACGGTCCCCTGTGCAGAAAAGTAGTCGGGACGGACCCGAAGGGGACGGACCCCTGTGCAGAAATGTAGTCGGGGCGTACCACAAGGGGACGGACTCCTGAGTAGAAAAGTAGTCGGGACGTACTCGAAGGGGACGACCCATGAGGGGAAACGTAGTCGGGACGTACCCGAAGGAGATGACCCCAGGCAGAAAAGTAGTCGGGACGTACCCCGAAGGAGAAAGACCCCTGAGCAGAAAAGCAGTCGGGACGTACCCGAAGGGGACGGACCCCGGTGCAGAAATGTAGCCGGGGCGTACCCCCTAGGGACGGTCTCCTGAGCAAAAAAGTGGTCGGGACGTAACCGAAGGGGATGACCCGTGAGCAGAAAAGTCGTGGGGACGTACCCGAAGGGGATGACCCCAGAGCAGAAAAGTAGTCGGGACGTACTCGAAGGGGATGACCCCTGTGCAGAAATATAGTCGGAACGTACCCGAAGGAGACGGACCCCTGAGCAGTAAAGTAGACGGGATGTACCTAAAGGGGACGGACCCCTGTGCAGAAAAGTAGTCGGGATGTACCCGAAGGGGACGGACCCCTGTGCAGAAATGTAGTCGGGGCGTACCCTAGGGGATGGACTCCTGAGCAAAAAAGTAGTCGGGACATACCCGAAGGGGACGACCCAGGAGTATAAAAATGGTCAGGACGTACCCGAAGGGGACGACCCCTGAGCAGAAAAGTAGTCGGGACGTAGACGAAGTGGACGACGGACCCCTGAGCAAAATAGTAGTCGTAACGTACCCGAAAGGGACAGACCCTGAGCAAAAAAGTAGTCCGGACGTACCCGATGGGGATGACCCTTGAGCAGAAAAGTAGTCGGGACGTACCCGAAGGGTTTGCAATATGCACAGGGCGCATACCGAATGAACAACATGGTTCAAAGGCGCCTACCCATTGGACTTGCGAGGTGCGGGGCGTTTTGCTCGGCGGGTTTGCAAGGTGCGGGGCGTGTTGCCCTGCGGATTGCATGGTGCAGGGTAACGTAAAGTCGGGACGGACCCGAAGGGGACCGACCCCTGAGCAGAAAGTAGTCGAGACGTACTCGAAGGGGATGACCCCTGTGCAGAAAAGTAGTCTGGACGTTCCAAAAGGGGATGACCCCGGAGCAGAAAAGTAGGCAGGTCGAACTTGAAGGGGACGGACCTCGGTGTAGAAAAGTAGTCGGGACGTACCCGAAGGGGATGACCCCGTGCAAAAAAGTAGTCGGGACGTTCCCGAAGAGGAAGGACCCCTGAGTAGAAAAGTAGCCGGGACCTACCCGAAGAGGATGACCCCTGAGCAGAAAAGTAGTCCGGACGTACCCGAAGGTGACGGGCCCCTGAGAAGAAAAGTTATCGGGACGTACCCGAAGGGGATGACCCTTGTGCAGAAATGTAGTCCGAACGTACCCGAAGGAGACGGAACTCTGAGCAGAAAAGTAGACGAGACGTACCCGAAGAGGATGACCCCTGAGCAGAAAAGTAGTCGGGACGTACCCGAAGGGGAGGACCCCTGTACAGAAATGTTGTCGGAACGTACCCGAAGGAGACGGACCCTTGAGCAGAAAAGTAGACGGGACGTACCCGAAAGAGACGGACCCCTGTGCAGAAAAGTAGTCGGGACGTACTCGATGGGGACGACCCATGAGGAGAAAAGTAGTCGGGACGTACCCGAAGGAGATGACCCCTGAGCAGAAAAGTAGTCGGGACGTACCTGAAGGAGAAAGACCCCTGAGCAGAAAAGCAGTCGGGACGTTCCCGAAGGGGACGGACCCACGAGTAGAAAAGTAGTCGGGACCTACCCGGAGAGGATGACCCCTGATCAGAAAAGTAGTCCGGACGTACCCGAATGTGACGGGCCCCTGAGCAGGAGAGTAGTCGGGACGTACCCGAAGGGGATGACCCCTGTGCAGAAAGGTAGTCGGAACGTACTCGAAGGAGACGGACCTCTGAGCAGAAAAGTAGACGGGACGTACCCGAAGGGGATGACCCCTAAGCAAAAAAGTAGTCGGGACGTACCTGAAGGGGATGACCCCTGTGCAGAAATGTTGTCGGAACGTACCCGAAGGATACGGACCCTTGAGCAGAAAAGTAGATGGGGACGTACCAGAAGGGGACGGTCCCTGTGCAAAAATGTAGACGGGGCGTACCCCAGGGGATGGACTCTGAGCAGAGAAAATTAGTCGGGACGTACCCGAAGGGGACGACCCATGGGGAGAAAAAAGTAGTCGGGACGTACCCGAAGGGAATGACCCCGAGCAGATTGTTGTCGGGACGTGCCGAAGGGGACGGACCCCTGAGCAGAGAAAAGTAGTCCGGACGTACCCGAAGGAGATGATCGTTGAGCAGAAAAGCAGTCTGGACGTACCCGAAAGGTTTGCAATATGCGCGGGGCGCATACCGAATGAACAACATGGTTCAAAGGCGCCTAACCAATGGATTGCATGATGCAGGGGGAAACTTAAAGTCGGTACGGACTCGAAGGGGACGGACCCCTAAGCAGAAAGTAGTCGGGACGTACTCGAAGCGGATGACCCCTGTGCAGAAAAAGTAGTCGGGACGTACCCGAAGGGGATGACCCTGTACAAAAAAGTAGTCGGGACGTTCCCGAAGGGGACGGACCCTTGAGTAGAAAAAGTAGTCGGGACGTACCCGAAGGGGACGGACCCCTGTGCAGAAATGTAGTCGGGGCGTACCCCCAGGGGACGGTCTCCTGTGCAAAAAAGTGGTCGGGACGTACCCGAATGGGACGGACCCCTGTGCAGAAATGTAGTCGGGGCGTACCCCCAAGGGACGGACTCCTGAGCAAAAAAGTAGTCCGGACGTACCCGAAGGGGACGACCCATGAGAATAAAAGTGGTCGGGTCGTACCCGAAGGGGATGACCCCTGAGCAGAAAAGTAGTCGGGACGTAGACGAAGTGGACGACGGACCCCTGAGTAGAAAAGTAGTCGTAACGTACCCGAAAGGGACGGACCCTGAGCAAAAAAGTAGTCCAGACGTACCAGAAGGGGATGACCCCTGTGCAAAAAAGTAGTCGGGACGTTCCTGAAGGGGACGGACCCCTGTGCAGAAATGTAGTCGGGGCGTACCCTTAGGGGACGGTCTCCTGAGGAAAAAAGTGGTCGGGACGTACCCGAAGGGGATGACCCGTGAGCAGAAAAGTCGTGGGGACGTACCCGAAGGGGATGACCCCTGAGCAGAAAAGTAGTCGGGACGTAATCGAAGGGGATGACCCCTGTGCAGAAATGTAGTCGGAACGTACCGAAGGAGACGGACCCTGATGAGCAGAAAAAGTAGACGGGATGTACCTAAAGGGGACGGACTCCTGTACAGAAAAGTAGTCGAGAAGTACCCGAAGGAGACGGACCCCTGTGCAGAAATGTAGTCGGGAACGTACCCGAAGGAGACGGACCCCAGAGCAGAAAAGTAGACGGGATGTACCTAAAGGGGACGGACCCTGTGCAGAAAAGTAGTCGGGATGTTACCCGAAGGGGACAGACCCCTGTGCAGAAATGTAGTCGGGGCGTACCCCTAGGGGACGGACTCCTGAGCAAAAAAGTAGTCGGGACGTACCCGAAGGGGACGGACTCATGAGTATAAAAATGGTCGGGACGTACCCGAAGGGGATGACCCCTGAGCAGAAAAGTAGTCGGGACGTAGACGAAGTGGACGACGGACCCCTGAGCAAAAAAGTAATCATAACGTACCCGGAAAGGGACGGACACTGAGCAAAAAAGTAGTCCGGACGTACCGAAGGGGATGACCCTTGAGCAGAAAAGTAGTCGGGACGTACCCGTAGGGTTTGCAATATGCACAGGGCGCATACCGAATGAACAAACATGGTTCAAAGGCGCCTACCCATTGGACTTGCGAGGTGCGGGGCGTTTTGCTCGGCGGGTTTGCAAGGTGCGGGGCGTTTTGCTCGGCAAGTTTGCAAGGTGCGGAGGGGGTGGTAACGTAAAGTCGGGACGGACCCGAAGGGGACCGACCCTGAGCAGGAAAGTAGTCGAGACGTACCTTAGGGGACGGACCCCTGAGCAGAAAAGTAGTCGGGACGTGCTCGAAGGGGATGACCCCTGTGCAGAAAAGTAGTCTGGACGTACCAAAAGGGGATGACCCCGGAGCAGAAAAGTAGGCGGGGCGTACTCGAAGGGACGGACTCGGACGTGTGTGTAAAAAAGTAGTCCGGACGTACCCGAAGGGGATGACCTCGTGCAAAAAAGTAGTCGGGACGTTCCGAAGAGGATGACCCCTGAGTAGAAAAGTAGCCGGGACCTACCCAAAGAGGATGACCCCTGAGCAGAAAAGTAGTCCGGACGTTCCCGAAGGGGACGGACCCACGAGTAGAAAAGTAGTCGGGACCTACCCGGAGAGGATGACCCTTGATCAGAAAAGTAGTCGGAAAGTACCGAAGGGGATGACCCTGTGCAGAAAGGTAGTCGGAACGTACTCGAAGGAGACGGACCTCTTAGCAGAAAAGTAGATGGGACGTACCCGAAGGGGATGACCCCTAAGCCAAAAAAGTAGTCGGGACGTACCTGAAGGGGATGACCCCTGTGCAGAAATGTTGTCGGAACGTACCCGAAGGATACGGACCCTTGAGCAGAAAAGTAGACGGGACGTACCCGAAGGGGACGGACCCCTGTGCAAAAAATGTAGACGGGGCGTACCCCAGGGGACGGACTCTGGGCAGAAACGTAGTCGGGACGTACCCGAAGTGGACGACCCATGAGGAGAAAAGTAGTCGGGACGTACCCGAAGAGAATGACCCCGAGCAGAAAAGTTGTCGGGACGTGCCTGAAGGGGACGGACCCCTGAGCAGAAAAGTAGTCCGGACGTACCCGAAGGAGATGATCGTTGAGCAGAAAAGCAGTCGGACGTACCCGAAAGGTTTGCAATATGCGCTGGGCGCATTACCGAATGAACAACATGGTTCAAAGGCGCCTACCCATTGGACTTAGGGGTGCGGGGCGTTTTGCTCGGCGGGTTTGCAAGGTGCGGGGCGTCTTGCCCTGCGGATTGCATGGTGCAGGGTAACGTAAAGTCGGGACGGACCCGAAGGGGACCGACCCCTGAGCAGAAAGTAGTCGAGACGTACCTTAGGGGACGGACCCCTGACCAGAAAAGTAGTCGGGACGTACTCGAAGGGGATGACCCCTGTGCAGAAAAGTAGTCTGGACGTACCAAAAGGGGATGACCCCGGAGCAGAAAAGTAGGCGGGACGTACTCGAGGGGACGGACCTCGGTTTGTAGAAAAGTAGTCCGGACGTACCCGAAGGGGATGACCCGTGCAAAAAAAGTAGTCGGGACGTTCCCGAAGAGGATGACCCCTGAGTAGAAAAGTAGCCGGGACCTACCCAAAGAGGATGACCCTGAGCAGAAAAGTAGTCCGGACGTACCGAAGGAGAAAGGCCCCTGAGCAGAAAAGCAGTCGGGACGTTCCCGAAGGGGACGGACCCACGAGTAGAAAAGTAGTCGGGACCTACCCGGAGAGGATGACCCCTGATCAGAAAAGTAGTCCGGACGTACCCGAAGGTGACTGGGCCTTGAGCAGAAAAGTTGTTGGGACGTACCCGAAGGGGATGACCCCTGTGCAGAAAGGTAGTCGGAACGTACTCGAAGGAGACGGACCTCTGAGCAGAAAAGTAGACGGGACGTACCCGAAGGGGATGACCCCTAAGCAAAAAAGTAGTCGGGACGTACCCGAAGGGGATGACCCCTGTGCAGAAAAGAAATGTGTCGGAACGTACCCGAAGGATACGGACCCTTTAGCAGAAAAGTATACGGGACGTTCCCGAAGGGGACGGACCCCTAGGCAGAAAGTAGTCGGGACGTACTCGAAGCGGATGACCCCTGTGCAGAAAAGTAGTCGGGACGTACCGGAGGGGACGGACCTCGGTGTAGAATAGTAGTCGGGACGTACCCGAAGAGGATGACTACGGAGCATAAAAGTAGTCGGGGCGTACCCAAAGGGAATGACCCCTGTGCAAAAATGTAGTCGGGACGTTCCCGAAGGGGACGGACCCTTGAGTAGAAAAGTAGTCGGGACGTACCCGAAGGGGACGGACCCTTGTGCAGAAATGTAGTCAGGGCGTACCCCCAGGGGACGGTCTCCTGTGCAAAAAATTGGTCGGGACGTATCCGAAGGGGACGGACCCCAGTGCAGAAATGTAGTCGGGGCGTACCCCCAGGGGACGGACCCCTGTGCAAAAATGTAGACGGGGCGTACCCCAAGGGGACGGACTCCTGAGCAGAAAAGTAGTCGGGACGTACCCGAAGGGGACGACCCATGAGGAGAAAAGTAGTCGGGACGTACCCGAAGAGAATGACCCCGAGCAGAAAGTTGTCGGGACGTGCCCGAAGGGGACGGACCCCTGAGCAGAAAGTAGTCTGGACGTACTCGAAGGAGATGATCGTTGAGCAGAAAAAGCAGTCCGGACGTACCCGAAAGGTTTGCAATATGCGCGGGGGCGCATACCGAATGAAACAACATGGTTCAAAGGCGCCTACCCAATGGACTTACGGGGTGCGGGGGTGTTTTGCCGGCGGTTTGCAAGGTGCGGGGCATGTTGCCCGGCGGATTGCATGATGCAGGGAAACTTAAATCGGGACGGACTCGAAGGGGACGGACCCCTAAGCAGAAAGTAGTCGGGACGTACTCGAAGCGGATGACCCTGTGCAGAAAAGTAGTCGGGACGTACCGGAAGGGGATGACCCCGGAGCAGAAAAGTACTCGGGACTTAACCGAAGAGGATGACTACGGAGCAGAAAAGTAGTCGGGACGTACCCGAAGGGGATGACTCCTGTGCAAAAAAAGTAGTCGGGACGTCCCGAAGGGGACGGACCCTTGAGTAGAAAAGTAGTCGGGACGTACCCGAAGGGGACGGACCCCTGTGCAGAAATGTAGTCGGGCGCGTACCCCCAGGGGACGGTCTCCTGTGCAAAAAAGTGGTCGGGACGTACCCGAAGGGGACGGACCCTGTGCAGAAATGTAGTCGGGGCGTACCTCTAGGGGACGGACTCCTGAGCAAAAAAGTAGTCGGGACATACCCGATGGGGACGACCCTTGAGTATAAAAGTGGTCGGGACGTACCCGAAGGGGATGACCCCTGAGCAGAAAAGTAGTCGGGACGTAGACGAAGTGGACGACGGACCCCTGAGTAGAAAAGTAGTCGTAACGTACCCGAAAGGGACGGACCCTGAGCAAAAAAGTAGACCGGACGTACCCGATGGGGATGACCCCTGTGCAAAAAAGTAGTCGGGACGTTCCTGAAGGGGACAGACCCCTTTGCAGAAATGTAGTCGGGGCGTACCCCCAGGGGACGGTCTCCTGAGCAAAAAAGTGGTCGGGACGTACCCGAAGGGGATGACCCGTGAGCAGAAAAGTCGTGGGGACGTACCCGAAGGGGATGACCCCTGAGCAGAAAAGTAGTCGGGACGCACTCGAAGGGGATGACCCCTGTGCAGAAATGTAGTCGGAACGTACCCGAAGGAGACGGACCCCTGAGCAGAAAAGTAGACGGGATGTACCTAAAGGGGACGGACCCCTGTGCAGAAAAGTAGTCGGGAAGTACCCGAAGGAGACGGACCCCGGTGCAGAAATGTAGTCGGAACGTACCCGAAGGAGACGGACCCCTGAGCAGAAAAGTAGACGGGATGTACCGAAAGGGGACGGACCCCTGTGCAGAAATGTAGTCGGAATGTACCCGAAGGGGACGGACCCCTGTGCAGAAATGTAGTCGGGGCGTACCCCTAGGGGATGGACTCCTGAGCAAAAAAGTAGTCGGAACGTACCCGAAGGGGACGACCCATGAGTATAAAAATGGTCGGGACGTACCCGAAGGGGATGAACCCTGAGCAGAAAAGTAGTCGAGACGTTGACGAAGTGGACGACGGACCCCTGAGCAAAAAAGTAGTCGTAACGTACCCGAAAGGGACGGACCCTGAGCAAAAAAGTAGTCCGGACGTACCCGAAGGGGATGACCCCTGAGCAGAAAAGTAGTCCGGACGTACCCGAAGGTGACGGGCCCTTGTGCAGAAAAGTAGTCGGGACGTACCCGAAGGGGATGACCCTTGTGCAGAAAGGTAGTCGGAACGTACTCGAAGGAGATGGACGCCTGAGCAGAAAAGTAGATGGGACGTACCCGAAGGGGATGAACCCTGAGCAAAAAAGTAGTCGACGTACCCGAAGGGGACGGTCCCCTATGCAAAAATGTAGTCGGGGCGTACCCCAAGGGGACGGATTCCTGAGCAGAAAAGTAGCCGGGACGTACCCGAAGGGGACGACCCATGAGGAGAAAAGTAGTTGGGACGTACCCGAAGGGAATGACCCCGAGCAGAAAAGTTGTCGGGATGTACCCGAAGGGGACGGACAACTGAGCAGAAAAGTAGTCCAGACGTACCCGAAGGAGATGATCCTTGAGCAGAAAAGCAGTCCGGACGTACCCGAAGGGGATGACCCTTGAGCAGAAGAGTAGTCGGAACGTACTCGAAGGGTTTGCAATATGCGCGGGGCGCATACCGAATGAACAACATGGTTGAAAGGCGCCGACCCAATCGACTTGCGGGGTGCGGGGCGTTTTGCCCGGCGGATTGCATGGTGCAGGGAAACTTAAAGTCGGGACGGACCCCTAAGCAGAAAGTAGTCGGGACGTACTCGAAGGAGATGACCCCTGTGCAGAAAAGTAGTCGGGACGTACCGGAAGGGGATGACCCCGGAGCAGAAAAGTAGTCGGGATGTACGCGAAGGGGACGGACCTCGGTGTAGAAAAGTAGTCCGGACGTACCCGAAGAGGATGACTACGGAGCAGAAAAGTAGTCGGGACGTACCCGAAGGGGATGACCCCGTGCAAAAAAGTAGTAGGGACGTACCTGAAGGGGACGGACCCTTGTGCAGAAATGTAGTCGGGGCGTACCCCAAGGGGACGGTCTCCTGAGCAAAAAAGTGGTCGGGACGTACCCGATAAGGATGACCCGTGAGCAGAAAAGTTGTGGGGACGTACCCGAAGGGGATGACTCCTGAGCAGAAAAGTAGTCGGGACGTACTCGAAGGGGATGACCCCTGTGCAGAAATGTCGTCGGAACGTAGCCGAAGGAGACGGACCCTCGAGCAGATAAAGTAGACGGGATGTACCTAAAGGGACGGACCCTGTGCAGAAAAGTAGTCGGGATGTACCGAAGGGGACGGACCCCTGTGCAGAATGGTAGTCAGGGCGTACCCCAGGGGACGGACCCATGAGTATAAAAATGGTCGGGACGTACACGAAGGGGATGACCCCTGAACAGAAAAGTAGTCGGGACGTAGACGAAGTGACGACGGACCCCTGAGCAGAAAAGTAGTCGTAACGTACCCGAAAGGGACGGACCCTGAGCAAAAAAAGTAGTCGGACGTACCCGAAGGGGATGACACCTTGAGCAGAAAAGTAGTCGGGACGTACCGTAGGGTTTTGCAATATGCCAGGGCGCATACCGAATGAACAAATGGTTCAAAGGCGCCTACCCATTGGACTTGCGAGGTGGGGGCGTTTGCTCGGCGGGTTTGCAAGGTGCGGGGCGTTTTGCTCGGCGAGTTTGCAAGGTGCGGGGTAAAGTAAAGTCGGGACGGACCCGAAGGGGACCAAACCCTGAGTAGAAAAGTAGTCGAGACGTACCCGAAGGGGACGGACCCCTTAGCAGAAAAAGTCGTCGGGACAATCTCGAAGTGGATGACCCTGTGCAGAAAAGTAGTCTGGTCGTACCAAAAGAAGAAGATGACCCGGAGCAGAAAAAGTACGGGGACGTACTCGAAGGGGACGGACCTCGGTGTAGAAAAGTAGTCGGGACGTATCCGAAGGGGAAGGACCCCTGCGTAGAAAGTAGTCGGGACTACCCGAAAGAGGTGACCCCTGAGCAGAAAAGTAGTAGTCGGACGTACCCGAAAGTGTCGGGCCCCTGAGAAGAAAAGTAGTCGGGACGTACCCAAAAGGGATGACCCCTGTGCAGAAATGTAGTTGGAACGTACCCGAAGGAGACGGAACCCTGAGCAGAAAAGTAGACGGGACGTACCCGAAGGGGATCCCCCTGAGTAGAAAAGTAGTAGGGACGTACCCGAAGGGGATCACCTGTGCAGAAATGTTGTCGGAACGTACCCGAAGGAGACGGACCCTTGAGCAGAAAGTAGACGGGACGTACCCGAAGGGACGGACCCTGTGTAGAAAAGTAGACGGAGTACCCGAAGGAGATGACCCTGAGCAGAAAAGTAGTCGGGACGTACCCGAAGGAGAAATACCCCTGAGCAGAAAAGCAGTCGGCACGTTCCCGAAGGGGACGGACCCATGATTAGAAAAGTTGTCGGGACCTACCCGGAGAGGATGACCCCCGAGCAGAAAAGTAGTCCGGACGTACCCGAAAGGGATGACCCCTGTGCAGACAGGTAGTCGGAACGTACTCGAAGGAGACGGACCCCTGAGCAGAAAAGTAGACGGGACGTACCCGAAGGGAATGACTCCTGAGCAAAAAAGTAGTCGGGACGTACCCGAAGGGGATGATCCCTGTGCAGAAATGTTGTCGGAACGTACCCGAAGGATACGGACCCTTGAGCAGAAAAGTAGACGGGCGTATCCCAAGGGGACGGACTCCTGAGCAGAAAAGTAGTCGGGACGTACCCGAAGGGGACGACCCATGAGGAGAAAAGTAGTCGGGACGTACCCGAAGGGAATGACCCCGAGCAGAAAAGTTGTCGGGACGTACCCGAAGGGGACGGACCCCTGAGCAGAAAAGTAGTCCGGACGTACCCGAAGGAGATGATCCTTGAGCAGAAAAGCAGTCCGGACGTACCCGATGGGGATGACCCTTGACTAGAAAAGTAGTCGGAACGTACCCGTAGGGGATGACCCCTGTGCAAAAAAGTAGTCGGGACGTTTCCGAAGGGGAAGGACCCCTAAGTAGAAACGTAGTCAGGACCTACCCGAAGAGGATGACCCTTGAGCAGAAAAGTAGTCCGGACGTACCCGAAGGTGTCGGGCCCCTGAGAAGAAAAGTAGTCGGGACGTACCCGAAGGGGATGACCCCTGTGCAGAAATGTAGTCGGAACGTACCCGAAGCAGACGGAACCCTGAGCCGAAAAGTAGACGGGACGTACCCGAAGGGGATGACCCCTGAGCAGAAAAGTAGTCGGGACGTACCCGAAGGGGATGACCCCTGTGCAGAAATGTTGTCGGAACTTACCCGAAGGAGACGGACCCTTGAGCAGAAAAGTAGACGGGACGTACCCGAAGGGGACGGTCCCCTGTGCAGAAAAGTAGTCGGGACGGACCGAAGGGGACGGACCCCTGTGCAAAATGTAGTCGGGGCGTACCACAAGGGGACGGACTCCTGAGTAGAAAGTAGTCGGGACGTACTCGAAGGGGACGACCCATGAGGGGAAACGTAGTCGGGACGTACCCGAAGGAGATGACCCCAGGCAGAAAAGTAGTCGGGACGTACCCCGAAGGAGAAAGACCCCTGAGCAGAAAAGCAGTCGGGACGTACCCGAAGGGGACGGACCCCTGTGCAGAAATGTAGCCGGGGCGTACCCCCTGGGGACGGTCTCCTGAGCAAAAAAGTGGTCGGGACGTAACCGAAGGGGATGACCCGTGAGCAGAAAAGTCGTGGGGACGTACCCGAAGGGGATGACCCCAGAGCAGAAAAGTAGTCGGGACGTACTCGAGGGGGATGACCCCTGTGCAGAAATGTAGTCGGAACGTACCCGAAGGAGACGGACCCCTGAGCAGAAAAGTAGACGGGATGTACCTAAAGGGGACGGACCCCTGTGCAGAAAAGTAGTCGGGATGTACCCGAAGGGGACGGACCCCTGTGCAGAAATGTAGTCGGGGCGTACCCTAGGGGATGGACTCCTGAGCAAAAAAGTAGTCGGGACATACCCGAAGGGGACGACCCAGGAGTATAAAAATGGTCAGGACGTACCCGAAGGGGACGACCCCTGAGCAGAAAAGTAGTCGGGACGTAGACGAAGTGGACGACGGACCCCTGAGCAAAAAAGTAGTCGTAACGAACCCGAAAGGGACAGACCCTGAGCAAAAAAGTAGTCCGGACGTACCCGATGGGGATGACCCTTGAGCAGAAAAGTAGTCGGGACGTACCCGAAGGGTTTGCAATATGCACAGGGCGCATACCGAATGAACAACATGGTTCAAAGGCGCCTACCCATTGGACTTGCGAGGTGCGGGGCGTTTTGCTCGGCGGGTTTGCAAGGTGCGGGGGTAACGTAAAGTCGGGACGGACCCGAAGGGGACCGACCCCTGAGCAGAAAGTAGTCGAGACGTACTCGAAGGGGATGACCCCTGTGCAGAAAAGTAGTCTGGACGTTCCAAAAGGGGATGACCCCGGAGCAGAAAAGTAGGCAGGTCGAACTCGAAGGGGACGGACCTCGTTGTAGAAAAGTAGTCGGGACGTACCCGAAGGGGATGACCCCGTGCAAAAAAGTAGTCGGGACGTTCCCGAAGAGGAAGGACCCCTGAGTAGAAAAGTAGCCGGGACCTACCCGAAGAGGATGACCCCTGAGCAGAAAAGTAGTCCGGACGTACCCGAAGGTGACGGGCCCCTGAGAAGAAAAGTTGTCGGGACGTACCCGAAGGGGATGACCCTTGTGCAGAAATGTAGTCCGAACGTACCCGAAGGAGACGGAACCCTGAGCAGAAAAGTAGACGGGACGTACCCGAAGAGGATGACCCCTGAGCAGAAAAGTAGTCGGGACGTACCCGAAGGGGAGGACCCCTGTACAGAAATGTAGACGGGACGTACCCGAAAGAGACGGACCCCTGTGCAGAAAAGTAGTCGGGACGTACTCGATGGGGACGACCCATGAGGAGAAAAGTAGTCGGGACGTACCCGAAGGAGATGACCCCTGAGCAGAAAAGTAGTCGGGACGTACCCGAAGGAGAAAGACCCCTGAGCAGAAAAGCAGTCGGGACGTTCCCGGAGAGGATGACCCCTGATCAGAAAAGTAGTCCGGACGTACCCGAATGTGACGGGACCCTGAGCAGGAGAGTAGTCGGGACGTACCCGAAGGGGATGACCCCTGTGCAGAAAGGTAGTCGGAACGTACTCGAAGGAGACGGACCTCTGAGCAGAAAAGTAGACGGGACGTACCCGAAGGGGATGACCCCTAAGCAAAAAAGTAGTCGGGACGTACCTGAAGGGGATGACCCCTGTGCAGAAATGTTGTCGGAACGTACCCGAAGGATACGGACCCTTGAGCAGAAAAGTAGACGGGACGTACCAGAAGGGGACGGTCCCCTGTGCAAAAATGTAGACGGGGCGTACCCCAGGGGACGGACTCCTGAGCAGAAAATTAGTCGGGACGTACCCGAAGGGAACGACCCATGGGGAGAAAAGTAGTCGGGACGTACCCGAAGGGAATGACCCCGAGAAGAATTGTTGTCGGGACGTGCCCGAAGGGGACGGACCCCTGAGCAGAAAAGTAGTCCGGACGTACCCGAAGGAGATGATCGTTGAGCAGAAAAGCAGTCTGGACGTACCCGAAAGGTTTGCAATATGCGCGGGGCGCATACCGAATGAACAACATGGTTCAAAGGCGCCTAACCAATGGATTGCATGATGCAGGGAAACTTAAAGTCGGTACGGACTCGAAGGGGACGGACCCCTAAGCAGAAAGTAGTCGGGACGTACTCGAAGCGGATGACCCCTATGCAGAAAAGTAGTCGGGACGTACCCGAAGGGGATGACCCCTGTGCAAAAAAGTAGTCGGGACGTTCCCGAAGGGGACGGACCCTTGAGTAGAAAAGTAGTCGGGACGTACCCGAAGGGGACGGACCCCTGTGCAGAAATGTAGTCGGGGCGTACCCCCAGGGGACGGTCTCCTGTGCAAAAAAGTGGTCGGGACGTACCCGAATGGGACGGACCCCTGTGCAGAAATGTAGTCGGGGCGTACCCCCAAGGGACGGACTCCTGAGCAAAAAAGTAGTCCGGACGTACCCGAAGGGGACGACCCATGAGAATAAAAGTGGTCGGGTCGTACCCGAAGGGGATGACCCCTGAGCAGAAAAGTAGTCGGGACGTAGACGAAGTGGACGACGGACCCCTGAGTAGAAAAGTAGTCGTAACGTACCCGAAAGGGACGGACCCTGAGCAAAAAAGTAGTCCAGACGTACCAGAAGGGGATGACCCCTGTGCAAAAAAGTAGTCGGGACGTTCCTGAAGGGGACAAACCCCTGTGCAGAAATGTAGTCGGGGCGTACCCTTAGGGGACGGTCTCCTGAGGAAAAAAGTGGTCGGGACGTACCCGAAGGGGATGACCCGTGAGCAGAAAAGTCGTGGGGACATACCCGAAGGGGATGACCCTTGAGCAGAAAAGTAGTCGGGACGTACTGGAAGGGGATGACCCCTGTGCAGAAATGTAGTCGGAACGTACCCGAAGGAGACGGACCCCTGAGCAGAAAAGTAGACGGGATGTACCTAAAGGGGACGGACTCCTGTACAGAAAAGTAGTCGAGAAGTACCCGAAGGAGACGGACCCCTGTGCAGAAATGTAGTCGGAACGTACCCGAAGGAGACGGACCCCAGAGCAGAAAAGTAGACGGGATGTACCTAAAGGGGACGGACCCCTGTGCAGAAAAGTAGTCGGGATGTACCCGAAGGGGACAGACCCCTGTGCAGAAATGTAGTCGGGGCGTACCCCCAGGGGATGGACTCCTGAGCAAAAAAGTAGTCGGGACGTACCCGAAGGGGACGACTCATGAGTATAAAAATGGTCGGGACGTACCCGAAGGGGATGACCCCTGAGCAGAAAAGTAGTCGGGACGTAGACGAAGTGGACGACGGACCCCTGAGCAAAAAAGTAATCATAACGTACCCGAAAGGGACGGACACTGAGCAAAAAAGTAGTCCGGACGTACCCGAAGGGGATGACCCTTGAGCAGAAAAGTAGTCGGGACGTACCCGTAGGGTTTGCACTATGCACAGGGCGCATACCGAATGAACAACATGGTTCAAAGGCGCCTACCCATTGGACTTGCGAGGTGCGGGGCGTTTTGCTCGGCGGGTTTGCAAGGTGCGGAGCGTTTTGCTCGGCAAAATTTGCAAGGTGCGGGGTAACGAAAAGTCGGGACGGACCCGAAGGGGACCGACCCCTGAGCAGAAAGTAGTCGAGACGTACCCTTAGGGGACGGACCCCTGAGCAGAAAAGTAGTCGGGACGTGCTCGAAGGGGATGACCCCTGTGCAGAAAAGTAGTCTGGACGTACCAAAAGGGGATGACCCCGGAGCAGAAAAGTAGGCGGGGCGTACTCGAAGGGGACGGACCTCGGTGTAAAAAAGTAGTCCGGACGTACCCGAAGGGGATAACCTCGTGCAAAAAAGTAGTCGGGACGTTCCCGAAGAGGATGACCCCTGAGTAGAAAAGTAGCCGGGACCTACCCAAAGAGGATGACCCCTGAGCAGAAAAGTAGTCCGGACGTTCCCGAAGGGGACGGACCCACGAGTAGAAAAGTAGTCGGGACCTACCCGGAGAGGATGACCCCTGATCAGAAAAGTAGTCGGAATGTACCCGAAGGGGATGACCCCTGTGCAGAAAGGTAGTCGGAACGTACTCGAAGGAGACGGACCTCTTAGCAGAAAAGTAGATGGGACGTACCCGAAGGGGATGACCCCTAAGCAAAAAAGTAGTCGGGACGTACCTGAAGGGGATGACCCCTGTGCAGAAATGTTGTCGGAACGTACCCGAAGGATACGGACCCTTGAGCAGAAAAGTAGACGGGACGTACCCGAAGGGGACGGACCCCTGTGCAAAAATGTAGACGGGGCGTACCCCAAGGGGACGGACTCCTGGGCAGAAACGTAGTCGGGACGTACCCGAAGGGGACGACCCATGAGGAGAAAAGTAGTCGGGACGTACCCGAAGAGAATGACCCCGAGCAGAAAAGTTGTCGGGACGTGCCTGAAGGGGACGGACCCCTGAGCAGAAAAGTAGTCCGGACGTACCCGAAGGAGATGATCGTTGAGCAGAAAAGCAGTCCGGACGTACCCGAAAGGTTTGCAATATGCGCGGGGCGCATACCGAATGAACAACATGGTTCAAAGGCGCCTACTCATTGGACTTACGGGGTGCGGGGCGTTTTGCTCGGCGGGTTTGCAAGGTGCGGGGCGTCTTGCCCTGCGGATTGCATGGTGCAGGGTAACGTAAAGTCGGGACGGACCCGAAGGGGACCGACCCCTGAGCAGAAAGTAGTCGAGACGTACCCTTAGGGGACGGACCCCTGAGCAGAAAAGTAGTCGGGACGTACTCGAAGGGGATGACCCCTGTGTAGAAAAGTAGTCTGGACGTACCAAAAGGGGATGACCCCGGAGCAGAAAAGTAGGCGGGGCGTACTCGAAGGGGACGGACCTCGGTGTAAAAAAGTAGTCCGGACGTACCCGAAGGGGATGACCTCGTGCAAAAAAGTAGTCGGGACGTTCCCGAAGAGGATGACCCCTGAGTAGAAAAGTAACCGGGACCTACCCAAAGAGGATGACCCCTGAGCAGAAAAGTAGTCCGGACGTTCCCGAAGGGGACGGACCCACGAGTAGAAAAGTAGTCGGGACCTACCCGGAGAGGATGACCCTTGATCAGAAAAGTAGTCGGAAAGTACCCGAAGGGGATGACCCCTGTGCAGAAAGGTAGTCGGAACGTACTCGAAGGAGACGGACCTCTTAGCAGAAAAGTAGATGGGACGTACCCGAAGGGGATGACCCCTAAGCAAAAAAGTAGTCGGGACGTACCTGAAGGGGATGACCCCTGTGCAGAAATGTTGTCGGAACGTACCCGAAGGATATGGACCCTTGAGCAGAAAAAAGTAGACGGGACGTACCCGAAGGGGACGGACCCCTGTGCAAAAATGTAGACGGGGCGTACCCCATGGGACGGACTCCTGGGCAGAAACGTAGTCGGGACGTACCCGAAGGGGACGACCCATGAGGAGAAAAGTAGTCGGGACGTACCCGAAGAGAATGACCCCGAGCAGAAAAGTTGTCGGGACGTGCCTGAAGGGGACGGACCCCTGAGCAGAAAAGTAGTCCGGACGTACCCGAAGGAGATGATCGTTGAGCAGAAAAGCAGTCCGGACGTACCCGAAAGGTTTGCAATATGCGCTGGGCGCATACCGAATGAACAACATGGTTCAAAGGCGCCTACCCATTGGACTTACGGGGTGCGGGGCGTTCTGCTCGGCGGGTTTGCAAGGTGCGGGGCGTCTTGCCCTGCGGATTGCATGGTGCAGGGTAACGTAAAGTCGGGACGGACCCGAAGGGGACCGACCCCTGAGCAGAAAGTAGTCGAGACGTACCCTTAGGGGACGGACCCCTGACCAGAAAAGTAGTCGGGACGTACTCGAAGGGGATGACCCCTGTGTAGAAAAGTAGTCTGGACGTACCAAAAGGGGATGACCCGGAGCAGAAAAGTAGGCGGGGCGTACTCGAAGGGGACGGACCTCGGTGTAAAAAAGTAGTCCGGACGTACCCGAAGGGGATGACCTCGTGCAAAAAAGTAGTCGGGACGTTCCCGAAGAGGATGACCCCTGAGTAGAAAAGTAACCGGGACCTACCCAAAGAGGATGACCCCTGAGCAGAAAAGTAGTCCGGACGTTCCCGAAGGGGACGGACCCACGAGTAGAAAAGTAGTCGGGACCTACCCGGAGAGGATGACCCTTGATCAGAAAAGTAGTCGGAAAGTACCCGAAGGGGATGACCCCTGTGCAGAAAGGTAGTCGGAACGTACTCGAAGGAGACGGACCTCTTAGCAGAAAAGTAGATGGGACGTACCCGAAGGGGATGACCCCTAAGCAAAAAAGTAGTCGGGACGTACCTGAAGGGGATGACCCCTGTGCAGAAATGTTGTCGGAACGTACCCGAAGGATACGGACCCTTGAGCAGAAAAGTAGACGGGACGTACCCGAAGGGGACGGACCCCTGTGCAAAAATGTAGACGGGGCGTACCCCAATGGGACGGACTCCTGGGCAGAAACGTAGTCGGGACGTACCCGAAGGGGACGACCCATGAGGAGAAAAGTAGTCGGGACGTACCCGAAGAGAATGACCCCGAGCAGAAAAGTTGTCGGGACGTGCCTGAAGGGGACGGACCCCTGAGCAGAAAAGTAGTCCGGACGTACCCGAAGGAGATGATCGTTGAGCAGAAAAGCAGTCCGGACGTACCCGAAAGGTTTGCAATATGCGCGGGGCGCATACCGAATGAACAACATGGTTCAAAGGCGCCTACCCATTGGACTTACGGGGTGCGGGGCGTTTTGCTCGGCGGGTTTGCAAGGTGCGGGGCGTCTTGCCCTGCGGATTGTATGGTGCAGGGTAACGTAAAGTCGGGACGGACCCGAAGGGGACCGACCCCTGAGCAGAAAGTAGTCGAGACGTACCCTTAGGGGACGGACCCCTGAGCAGAAAAGTAGTCGGGACGTACTCGAAGGGGATGACCCCTGTGCAGAAAAGTAGTCTGGACGTACCAAAAGGGGATGACCCCGGAGCAGAAAAGTAGGCGGGACGTACTCGAAGGGGACGGACCTCGGTGTAGAAAAGTAGTCCGGACGTACCCGAAGGGGATGACCCCGTGCAAAAAAGTAGTCGGGACGTTCCCGAAGAGGATGACCCCTGAGTAGAAAAGTAGCCGGGACCTACCCAAAGAGGATGACCCCTGAGCAGAAAAGTAGTCCGGACGTACCCGAAGGAGAAAGGCCCCTGAGCAGAAAAGCAGTCGGGACGTTCCCGAAGGGGACGGACCCACGAGTAGAAAAGTAGTCGGGACCTACCCGGAGAGGATGACCCCTGATCAGAAAAGTAGTCCGGACGTACCCGAAGGTGACTGGGCCTTGAGCAGAAAAGTTGTTGGGACGTACCCGAAGGGGATGACCCCTGTGCAGAAAGGTAGTCGGAACGTACTCGAAGGAGACGGACCTCTGAGCAGAAAAGTAGACGGGACGTACCCGAAGGGGATGACCCCTAAGCAAAAAAGTAGTCGGGACGTACCCGAAGGGGATGACCCCTGTGCAGAAATGTTGTCGGAACGTACCCGAAGGATACGGACCCTTTAGCAGAAAAGTATACGGGACGTTCCCGAAGGGGACGGACCCCTAGGCAGAAAGTAGTCGGGACGTACTCGAAGCGGATGACCCCTGTGCAGAAAAGTAGTCGGGACGTACCGGAGGGGACGGACCTCGGTGTAGAATAGTAGTCGGGACGTACCCGAAGAGGATGACTACGGAGCATAAAAGTAGTCGGGGCGTACCCAAAGGGAATGACCCCTGTGCAAAAATGTAGTCGGGACGTTCCCGAAGGGGACGGTCCCTTGAGTAGAAAAGTAGTCGGGACGTACCCGAAGGGGACGGACCCCTGTGCAGAAATGTAGTCGGGGCGTACCCCCAGGGGACGGTCTCCTGTGCAAAAAATTGGTCGGGACGTATCCGAAGGGGACGGACCCCAGTGCAGAAATGTAGTCGGGGCGTACCCCCAGGGGACGGACCCCTGTGCAAAAATGTAGACGGGGCGTACCCCAAGGGGACGGACTCCTGAGCAGAAAAGTAGTCGGGACGTACCCGAAGGGGACGACCCATGAGGAGAAAAGTAGTCGGGACGTACCCGAAGAGAATGACCCCGAGCAGAAAAGTTGTCGGGACGTGCCCGAAGGGGACGGACCCCTGAGCAGAAAAGTAGTCTGGACGTACTCGAAGGAGATGATCGTTGAGCAGAAAAGCAGTCCGGACGTACCCGAAAGGTTTGCAATATGCGCGGGGCGCATACCGAATGAACAACATGGTTCAAAGGCGCCTACCCAATGGACTTACGGGGTGCGGGGTGTTTTGCCCGGCGGGTTTGCAAGGTGCGGGGCATGTTGCCCGGCGGATTGCATGATGCAGGGAAACTTAAAGTCGGGACCGACTCGAAGGGGACGGACCCCTAAGCAGAAAGTAGTCGGGACGTACTCGAAGCGGATGACCCCTGTGCAGAAAAGTAGTCGGGACGTACCGGAAGGGGATGACCCCGGAGCAGAAAAGTAGTCGGGACTTAACCGAAGAGGATGACTACGGAGCAGAAAAGTAGTCGGGACGTACCCGAAGGGGATGACTCCTGTGCAAAAAAGTAGTCGGGACGTTCCCGAAGGGGACGGACCCTTGAGTAGAAAAGTAGTCGGGACGTACCCGAAGGGGACGGACCCCTGTGCAGAAATGTAGTCGGGGCGTACCCCCAGGGGACGGTCTCCTGTGCAAAAAAGTGGTCGGGACGTACCCGAAGGGGACGGACCCCTGTGCAGAAATGTATTCGGGGCGTACCCCTAGGGGACGGACTCCTGAGCAAAAAAGTAGTCGGGACATACCCAATGGGGACGACCCTTGAGTATAAAAGTGGTCGGGACGTACCCGAAGGGGATGACCCCTGAGCAGAAAAGTAGTCGGGACGTAGACGAAGTGGACGACGGACCCCTGAGTAGAAAAGTAGTCGTAACGTACCCGAAAGGGACGGACCCTGAGCAAAAAAGTAGACCGGACGTACCCGATGGGGATGACCCCTGTGCAAAAAAGTAGTCGGGACGTTCCTGAAGGGGACAGACCCCTTTGCAGAAATGTAGTCGGGGCGTACCCCCAGGGGACGGTCTCCTGAGCAAAAAAGTGGTCGGGACGTACCCGAAGGGGATGACCCGTGAGCAGAAAAGTCGTGGGGACGTACCCGAAGGGGATGACCCCTGAGCAGAAAAGTAGTCGGGACGTACTCGAAGGGGATGACCCCTGTGCAGAAATGTAGTCGGAACGTACCCAAAGGAGACGGACCCCTGAGCAGAAAAGTAGACGGGATGTACCTAAAGGGGACGGACCCCTGTGCAGAAAAGTAGTCGGGAAGTACCCGAAGGAGACGGACCCCGGTGCCGAAATGTAGTCGGAACGTACCCGAAGGAGACGGACCCCTGAGCAGAAAAGTAGACGGGATGTACCGAAAGGGGACGGACCCCTGTGCAGAAAAGTAGTCGGAATGTACCCGAAGGGGACGGACCCCTGTGCAGAAATGTAGTCGGGGCGTACCCCTAGGGGATGGACTCCTGAGCAAAAAAGTAGTCGGAACGTACCCGAAGGGGACGACCCATGAGTATAAAAATGGTCGGGACGTACCCGAAGGGGATGAACCCTGAGCAGAAAAGTAGTCGGGACGTTGACGAAGTGGACGACGGACCCCTGAGCAAAAAAGTAGTCGTAACGTACCCGAAAGGGACGGACCCTGAGCAAAAAAGTAGTCCGGACGTACCCGAAGGGGATGACCCTTGAGCAGAAAAGTAGTCGGGACGTACCCGAAGGGTTTGCAATATGCACAGGGCGCATACCTAATGAACAGCATGGTTCAAAGGCGCCTACCTATTGGACTTGCGAGGTGCGGGGCGTTTTGCTCGGCGGGTTTGCATGGTGCGGGGCGTGTTGCCCTGCGGATTGCATGGTGCAGGGTAACGTAAAGTCGGGACGGACCCGAAGGGGACCGACCCCTGAGCAGAAAGTAGTCGAGACGTACCCTTAGGGGATGACCCCGGAGCAGAAAAGTAGGCGGGACGTACTCGAAGGGGACGGACCTCGGTGTAGAAAAGTAGTCCGGACGTACCCGAAAGGGATGACCCCGTGCAAAAAAGTAGTCGGGACGTTCCCGAAGGGGAAGGACCCCTGAGTAGAAAAGTAGCCGGGATCTACCCGAAGAGGATGACCCCTGAGCAGAAAAGTAGTCCGGACGTACCCGAAGGAGAAAGACCCCTGAGCAGAAAAGCAGTCGGGACGTTCCCGAAGGGGACGAACCCATGAGTAGAAAAGTAGTTGGGACCTACCCGGAGAGGATGACCCCTGATCAGAAAAGTAGTCCGGACGTACCCGAAGGTGACGGTCCCCTGAGCAGAAAATTAGTTGGGACGTACCCGAAGGGGATGACCCCTGTGCAGAAAGGTAGTCGGAACGTACTCGAAGGAGACGGACCTCGGAGCAGAAAAGTAGACGGGACGTACCCGAAGGGGATGACCCCTAAGCAAAAAAGTAGTCGGGACGTACCCGAGGGGGATGACCCCTGTGCAGAAATGTTGTCGGAACGTACCCGAAGGATACGGACCCTTGAGCAGAAAAGTAGACGGGACGTTCCCGAAGGGGACGGACCCCTAGGCAGAAAGTAGTCGGGACGTACTCGAAGCGGATGACCCCTGTGCAGAAAAGTAGTCGGGACGTACTGGAAGGGGATGACCCCGGAGCAAAAAAGTAGTCGGGACGTACTCGAAGGGGACGGACCTCGGTGTAGAATAATAGTCGGGACGTACCCAAAGAGGATGACTACGGAGCATAAAAGTAGTCGGGACGTACCCAAAGGGGATGACCCCTGTGCAAAAAAGTAGTCGGGGGACGTTCCCGAAGGGGACGGACCCTTGAGTAGAAAAGTAGCCAGGACCTACCCGAAGAGGATGACCCCTGAGCAGAAAAGTAGTCCGGACGTACCCGAATGAGAAAGACCCCTGAGCCGAAAAGCAGTCGGGACTTTCCCGAAGGGGACGGACCAATGAGTAGAAAAATGGTCGGGACCTACTCGGAGAGGATGACCCCTGATCAGAAAAGTAGTCCGGACGTACCCGAAGGTGACTGGCCCCTGAGCAGAAAAGTTGTTGGGACGTACCCGAAGGGGATGACCCCTGTGCAGAAAGGTAGTCGGAACGTACTCGAAGGAGACGGACCTCTGAGCAGAAAAGTAGACGGGACGTACCCGAAGGGGATGACCCCTAAGCAAAAAAGTAGTCGGGACGTACCCGAAGGGGATGACCCCTGTGCAGAAATGTTGTCGGAACGTACCCGAAGGATACGGACCCTTGAGCAGAAAAGTAGACGGGACGTTCCGAAGGGGACGGACCCCTGTGCAAAAATGTAGGGGGGCGAACCCCAAGGGGACGTACTCCTGAGCAGAAAAGTAGTCGGGACGTACCCGAAGGGGACGACCCATGAGGAGAAAAGTAGTCGGGACGTACCCGAAGGGAATGACCCCGAGCAGAAAAGTTGTCGGGACGTGCCCGAAGGGGACGGACCCCTGAGCAGAAAAGTAGTCCGGACGTACCCGAAGGAGATGATCGTTGAGCAGAAAAGCAATCCGGACGTACCCGAAGGGGACGACCCATGAGTATAAAAGTGGTCGGGACGTACCCGAAGGGGATAACCCCTGAGCAGAAAAGTAGTCGGGACGTAGATGAAGTGGACGACGGACCCCTGAGCAGAAAAGCATTCTTAAAGTACCCGAAAGAGACGGACCCTGAGCAAAAAAGTGGTCCGGACGTACCCGAAGGGGATGACCCTTGAGCAGAAAAGTAGTCGGGACGTACCCGAAGGGTTTGCAATATGCACAGGGCGCATACCGAATGAACAACATGGTTCAAAGGCGCCTACCCATTGGACTTGCGAGGTGCGGGGCGTTTTGCCTGGCGGGTTTGCAAGGTGCGGGGCGTGTTGCCCGGCGGATTGCATGGTGCAGGGTAACGTAAAGTCGGGACGGACCCGAAGGGACCTACCCCTGAGTAGAAAGTAGTCGAGACGTACCCGAAGGGGACAGACCCCCGAGCAGAAAAGTAGTCGGGACGTACTCGAAGGGGATGACCTCTGTGCAGAAATGTAGTCGGAACGTACCCGAAGGAGACGGACCCCTGAGCAGAAAAGTAGACGGGATGTACCTAAAGGGGACGGACCCCTGTGTAGAAAAGTAGTCGGGATGTACCCGAAGGGGACGGAACCCTGTGCAGAAATGTAGTCGGGGCGTACCCCAGGGGACAGACTCCTGAGCAAAAAAGTAGTCGGGACGTACCGGAAGGGGATGACCCCGGAGTAGAAAAGTAGTCGAGACGTAGTCGAAGGGGACGGACCTCGGTATAGAAAATTTGTCGGGACGTACCCGAAGAGGATGACTACGGAGTAGAAAAGTAGTCGGGACGTACCCGAAGGGGATGACCCCTGTGCAAAAAAGTAGTCGGGACGTTCCCGAAGGGGACGGACCCGTGAGTAGAAAAGTAGTCGGGACGTACCCGAAGGGGACGGACCCTTGTGCAGAAATGTAGTCGGGTTGACCCTTGAGCAGAAAAGTAGTCGGGACGTACTCGAAGGGGATGACCCCTGTGCAGAAATGTAGTCGGTACGTACCCGAAGGAGACGGACTCCTGAGCAGAAAAGTAGACGGGATGTACCCCAAGTGGACGGACCCCTGTGCAGAAAAGTAGTCGGGATGTACCCGAAGGGGACGGACCCCTGTGCAGAAATGTAGTCGGGGCGTACCCGAAGGGGACGACCCATGAGTCTAAAAGTAGTCGGGACGTACCCGAAGGGGATGACCCCTGAGCAGAAAAGTAGTCGGGACGTACTCGAAGGGGACGACCCATGAGGACAAAAGTAGTCGGGACGTACCCGAAGGGAATGACCCCGAGCAGAAAAGTTGTCGGGACGTACCCGAAGGGGACGGACCACTGAGCAGAAAAGTAGTCCGGACGCACCCGAAAGAGTTGATCCTTGAGGAGAAAAGCAGTCCGGACGTACCCGACGGGGATGACCCTTGAGCAGAAAAGTAGTCGGGACGTACCCGATGGGTTTGCAATATGCGCGGGGCGTATACCGAATAAACAACATGGTTCAAAGGCGCCTACCCCAAGGGGACGGATCCCTGTGCAGAAATGTAGTCGGGATGTACCCGAAGGGGACGGACCCCTGTGCAGAAATGTAGTCGGGGCGTACCCGAAGGGGACGACCCATGAGTCTAAAAGTAGTCGGGACGTACCCGAAGGGGATGACCCCTGAGCAGAAAAGTAGTCGGGACGTACTCGAAGGGGACGACCCATGAGGAGAAAAGTAGTCGGGACGTACCTGAAGGAGATGACCCCTGTGCAGAAATGTAGTCGGGACGTCCCCGAAGAGGATGACCCCGGAGCAGAAAAGTAGTCGGGACGTACCCGAAGGGGATGACCCCTGTGCAGAAAAGAAGTCGGGACGTTCCCGAAGGGGACAAACCCCTGAGCAGAAAAGTAGTCGGGACCTACCCGAAGTTGATGACCTCTGAGAAGAAAAGTAGTCGGGACGTGCCCGAAGGGGGGGACTCCTGTGCAGAAAAGTAGTTGGGACGAACCTGAAGGGGATGACCCCTGAGCAGAAAAGTAGTCGGGACGTACTAAAAGGGGACGGACCTCGGTGCAGGAAAGTAGTCGGAACCTACCCGAAGGGGATGACCCCTGAGCAGAAAATTAGTCGGGACGCACCCGAAGGATACGGACCCCGGAGCAGAAAAGTAGTCGGGACGTATTCGAAGAGGATGACCCCCGTGCAGAAAAGTAGTCGGGGCGTACCCGAAGGGGATCACCCCCGAGCAGAGAAGTAGGCGGGACCTACCCGAAGGGGATGGACCCGGAGCAGAAAAGTGGTCGGGACGTACCCGAAGGGGATGACCCCCGAGCAGAAAAGTAGTCGGGACGTACTCGAAAGGGATGACACCTGTGTAGAAAAGTAGTCGGGACGTTCCCGAAGGGGTCGGACCCCTGAGAAGAAAAGTGGTCGGGACCTACCCGAAGAAGATGACCCCTGAGCAGAAAAGTAGTCGGGACGTACCAGAAGGGGATGACCCCTGTGCAGAAAAGTAGTCGGGACGTACTCGAAGGGGATGCCCCTGTGCAGAAATGTAGTCGGAACGTACCCGAAGGATACGGACCCTTGAGCAGAAAAGTAGACGGGACGTACCCGAAGGGGACGGACCCCTGTGCAAAAATGTAGGGGGGCGAACCCCAAGGGGACGTACTCCTGAGCAGAAAAGTAGTCGGGACGTACCCGAAGGGGACGACCCATGAGGAGAAAAGTAGTCGGGACGTACCCGAAGGGTATGACCCCGAGCAGAAAAGTTGTTGGGACGTGCCCGAAGGGGACGGACCCCTGAGCAGAAAAGTAGTCCGGACGTACTCGAAGGAGATGATCGTTGAGTAGAAAAGCAATCCGGACGTACCCGAAGGGGACGACCCATGAGTATAAAAGTGGTCGGGACGTACCCGAAGGGGATAACCCCTGAGCAGAAAAGTAGTCGGGACGTAGATGAAGTGGACGACGGACCCCTGAGCAGAAAAGCATTCTTAAAGTACCCGAAAGAGACGGACCCTGAGCAAAAAGTGGTCCGGACGTACCCGAAGGGGATGACCTTGAGCAGAAAAGTAGTCGGGACGTACCCGAAGGGTTTGCAATATGCACAGGCGCATACCGAATGAACAACATGGTTCAAAGGCGCCTACCCATTGGACTTGCGAGGTGCGGGGCGTTTTGCCTGGCGGGTTTGCAAGGTGCGGGGCGTGTTGCCCGGCGGATTGCATGGTGCAGGGTAACGTAAAGTCGGGACGGACCCGAAGGGGACCTACCCCTGAGTAGAAAGTAGTCGAGACGTACCCGAAGGGGACAGACCCCCGAGCAGAAAAGTAGTCGGGACGTACTCGAAGGGGATGACCTCTGTGCAGAAATGTAGTCGGAACGTACCCGAAGGAGACGGACCCCTGAGCAGAAAAGTAGACGGGATGTACCTAAAGGGGACGGACCCCTGTGTAGAAAAGTAGTCGGGATGTACCCGAAAGGGACGGAACCCTGTGCAGAAATGTAGTCGGGGCGTACCCCAGGGGACGGACTCCTGAGCAAAAAAGTAGTCGGGACGTACCGGAAGGGGATGACCCCGGAGTAGAAAAGTAGTCGAGACGTAGTCGAAGGGGACGGACCTCGGTATAGAAAATTTGTCGGGACGTACCCGAAGAGGATGACTACGGAGTAGAAAAGTAGTCGGGACGTACCCGAAGGGGATGACCCCTGTGCAAAAAAGTAGTCGGGACGTTCCCGAAGGGGACGGACCCGTGAGTAGAAAAGTAGTCGGGACGTACCCGAAGGGGACGGACCCTTGTGCAGAAATGTAGTCGGGTTGACCCTTGAGCAGAAAAGTAGTCGGGACGTACTCGAAGGGGATGACCCCTGTGCAGAAATGTAGTCGGTACGTACCCGAAGGAGACGGACCCTGAGCAGAAAAGTAGACGGGATGTACCCCAAGTGGACGGACCCCTGTGCAGAAAAGTAGTCGGGATGTACCCGAAGGGGACGGACCCCTGTGCAGAAATGTAGTCGGGGCGTACCCGAAGGGGACGACCCATGAGTCTAAAAGTAGTCGGGACGTACCCGAAGGGGATGACCCCTGAGCAGAAAAGTAGTCGGGACGTACTCGAAGGGGACGACCCATGAGGACAAAAGTAGTCGGGACGTACCCGAAGGGAATGACCCCGAGCAGAAAAGTTGTCGGGACGTACCCGAAGGGGACGGACCACTGAGCAGAAAAGTAGTCCGGACGCACCCGAAAGAGTTGATCCTTTAGGAGAAAAGCAGTCCGGACGTACCCGACGGGGATGACCCTTGAGCAGAAAAGTAGTCGGGACGTACCGGATGGGTTTGCAATATGCGCGGGGCGTATACCGAATAAACAACATGGTTCAAAGGCGCCTACCCCAAGGGGACGGATCCCTGTGCAGAAATGTAGTCGGGATGTACCCGAAGGGGACGGACCCCTGTGCAGAAATGTAGTCGGGGCGTACCCGAAGGGGACGACCCATGAGTCTAAAAGTAGTCGGGACGTACCCGAAGGGGATGACCCCTGAGCAGAAAAGTAGTCGGGACGTACTCGAAGGGGACGATCCATGAGGAGAAAAGTAGTCGGGACGTACCTGAAGGAGATGACCCCTGTGCAGAAATGTAGTCGGGACGTCCCCGAAGAGGATGACCCCGGAGCAGAAAAGTAGTCGGGACGTACCCGAAGGGGATGACCCCTGTGCAGAAAAGTAGTCGGGACGTTCCCGAAGGGGACAAACCCCTGAGCAGAAAAGTAGTCGGGACCTACCCGAAGTTGATGACCTCTGAGAAGAAAAGTAGTCGGGACGTGCCCGAAGGGGGGGACTCCTGTGCAGAAAAGTAGTTGGGACGAACCTGAAGGGGATGACCCCTGAGCAGAAAAGTAGTCGGGACGTACTAAAAGGGGACGGACCTCGGTGCAGGAAAGTAGTCGGAACCTACCCGAAGGGGATGACCCCTGAGCAGAAAATTAGTCGGGACGCACCCGAAGGATACGGACCCCGGAGCAGAAAAGTAGTCGGGACGTATTCGAAGAGGATGACCCCCGTGCAGAAAAGTAGTCGGGGCGTACCCGAAGGGGATCACCCCCGAGCAGAGAAGTAGTCGGGACCTACCCGAAGGGGATGGACCCCGGAGCAGAAAAGTGGTCGGGACGTACCCGAAGGGGATGACCCCCGAGCAGAAAAGTAGTCGGGACGTACTCGAAAGGGATGACACCTGTGTAGAAAAGTAGTCGGGACGTTCCCGAAGGGGTCGGACCCCTGAGAAGAAAAGTGGTCGGGACCTACCCGAAGAAGATGACCCCTGAGCAGAAAAGTAGTCGGGACGTACCAGAAGGGGATGACCCCTGTGCAGAAAAGTAGTCGGGACGTACTCGAAGGGGATGCCCCTGTGCAGAAATGTAGTCGGAACGTACCCGAAGGAGACGGATCCCTGAGCAGAAAAGTAGACGGAACGTACCCAAAGGGGACAGACCCCTGTGCAGAAAAGTAGTCGGGACGTTCCCGAAGGGGACGGACCCCTGTGCTGAAATGTAGTCGGGGCGTACCCGAAAGGAACGACTCATGAGGAGAAAAGTAGTCGGGACGTACCCGAAGGGAATGACCCCTGAGCAGAAAAGTAGTCGGGACGTACCCGAAGGGGACGGACCCCTGAGCAGAAAAGTAATCCGGACGTACCCGAAGGGGATGACTCTTGAGCAGAAAAGTAGTCGGGACGTTCCCGAAGGGTTTGCAATATGCACGGGGCGCATACCGAATGAACAACATGGTTCAAAAGCGCCTATCCAATGGACTTGCGGGGTACGGGGCGTTTTGCCCGGCGGGTTTTGCAAGGTGCGGGGCGTGTTGCCCGGCGGGTTGTATGGTGTAGTGAAACTTAAAGTCGGGACGGACCCGAAGGGGAAGGACCCTTGAGCTGAAAGTAGTCGGGACGTACCCGAAGGGGATGACCCCCGAGCAGAAAAGTAGACGGGATGTACCCGCAGGGGATGGACCCCGGAGCAGAAAAGTAGTCGGGACGGACTCGAAGGGGATGACCCCTGAGCAGAAAAGTAGTCAGGACGCACCCGAAGGGGAGGACCCCTGTGCAGAAAAGTAGTCGGGATGTACCCGCAGGGGATGGACCCCGGAGCAGAAAAGTAGTCGGGACGGACTCGAAGGGGATGACCCCTGAGCAGAAAAGTAGTCGGGACGCACCCGAAGGGGAGGACCCCTGTGCAGAAAAGTAGTCGGGATGCACCCGAAGGGGATGACCCCGGAGCAGAAAAGTAGTCGGGACGTACTCAAAGGGGACGGACCTCGGTGCAGAAAAGTAGTCGAGACGTCCCCGAAGAGGATGACCCAGGAGCAGAAAAGTCGTCGGGACGTACCCGAAGGGGATGGACCCCGGAGCAGAAAAGCAGTCGGGACGTACTCGAAGGGGATGACTCCTTAGCAGAAAAGTAGTCGGGACGTACCCGAAGGAGAGGACCCCTGTGCAGAAAAGTAGTGGGGACGCACCCGAAGGGGATGACCCCGGAGCAGAAAAGTAGTCGGGACGTACCCGAAGGGGACGGACCCCTGAGCAGAAAAGTAGTCCGGACGTACCCGAAGGGGATGACTCTTGAGCAGAAAAGTAGTCGGGACGTACCCGAAGGGTTTGCAATATGCACGGGGCGCATACCGAATGAACAGCATGGTTCAGAAGCGCCTATCCAATGGACTTGCGGGGTACGGGGCGTTTTGCCCGGCGGGTTTTGCAAGGTGCAGGGCGTGTTGCCCGGCAGGTTGTATGGTGCAGTAAAACTTAAAGTCGGGACGGACCCAAAGGGGACGGACCCTTGAGCTGAAAGTAGTCGGGACGTACCCGAAGGGGATGACCCCCGAGCAGAAAAGTAGTCGGGACGAACCCGAAGGGGATGGACCCCGGAGCAGAAAAGTAGTCGGGACGCACCCGAAGCGGATGACCCCGGAGCAGAAAAGTAGTCGGGACGTACTCAAAGGGGACGGACCTCGGTGCAGAAAAGTAGTCGGGACGTCCCCGAAGAGGATGACCCAGGAGCAGAAAAGTAGTCGGGACTGTTAGCACCCCATTTTGGCTCACCATTCCAAACAACGATATTAGCAATGATCCAAGCCACGACTTGAGCAGAATACAGAAAACGGCTAGGCAGAGCAAGAAATCACTATTCATCCTCAAGTCGGCAAAATTGAGCAAATGACTCATGGACATGACAGAAGGACTCTAGGGGTCACCAAAGGGCAACAAAGCGACCAGAGAGCTCAACAACGTCCGAAAACTGCATTTTCAGTGTACTACACGGACGGTACTATTTTCCGATAGTTCGCTCGGTCGTCGGAAGATAGTAAATATTGGACTCTAAAAATCCACATCAGTGCCAAAAAGATGGAAAATGTCTTCAAAGGCATTTTGCAAATTATCTGCTCTATACAGAACAATTTTCTGTATACAGACAACTTTTCAGTGGAAGTCCAAAAATGTCGGTTTCCCGGAGAAAAGTTAATGCCAAATATCAGACGCGGCCATGCCCCATCAGCACACAGAGCATGAATAATGCTTCAGATTGTCTCTTGGAAGTCACACAGACACTTCAAATGACTTCCAAACGGCAAAACAAGCATACCCCTCTTTAGAAGAGCATAGCCGGAGAATGGTCTGATGGAATTACGGCAAACGAAGTTCATACCGTATTGCCCAGAAAACTCTAGCAGACATTCATAATTGGGCAAAACAGACAGCAAAACCCTTCACGGTTTCCCGAGTAACCTCCGAAGAGCGGAAATGACCATTTTCAGTGGAAATCCATATCCGGAGGTCCTCTTTGGGGAAACTTGACGCCGAATGCTTACGTTACACAATGCTAGCCTCCTCAAGGCTCAATGTGGAATCGTCGGAATAAATCACTCGACTCATCTAGATCTCCCGAACAGTGCTTTAGAGGTCTCAGATACATTCTTCAAGTCCTTGGAGGTCTGACCTTGACAAACAGAGATTACAGTAATCTCTGGAGTGCCTAAGCAACTCAGAAGTCATCCTGAGAAACCCAGTATCGGCCTCCTAGGACGTCTCCGGCCCCACGTTAGCATTACTGGCTTAAGGGATGATTGTTTACGTTGTCTGACAACTTATGTCAAAATGACCAACGTGAGATGCAGATAAGAAATATGCTGTCAGAAGCGGACAACTTCGCCCTGATCACTTGCAATGGGCAAAATCGGCTTCCGAGCCTCACACACATCCGGGACATTTCTCAATGGGAAATGTCAATCTCGGGCTCATTAACTCCGTTTTCACGCGTATACCGATAATTCGACGTTCAATTCGAACCACGAAATTCGAATACGCGACCAATCGAGACCCGAGTCTTTTCCCGGTTTCTCCTCTCAAGCCGTGGGACCCACGGGCTGCCCAAGGGCAACCGCCCTTTGCCCCAAAGCTTTCGGCCTTTTCCTCTTCCTCTCTTGCCCTCACCTAGCCCAAAATATCTTTGGTCTTTCTAGTCAACACTCAAGCCATTAACTCCACCTCCATTAATGCTTCTGGCTCTTCCTCATCAAGATACATGGAGGACATTCATCCTCATCTCCATTAGGGCAACCGACTTTTGCTAATGAAGCCCTTAATGGTGCTTTGTTTTGCTTAATTGCTCATTAGCTTCACATATATATTGCATACTTGTCATTAAGCTAATCATTCATGAAGCACACATGATCTTGCTAGTTTCTCCCTCTAGAAATGCTCTCAACTTCTTAGGAACCAGCAGCAAGCAAAGAACTTCATGAAAACTGAAAACCAAGCCAAACATCTTTGGAGTTTAGGTCGGGACCCATAGCGGGCACTATTCCGACTTATATCCAAAATTCTTCAAACTTCATAGACGACATGTTTTGGACCCAAGGATCCCATTTCTGAACCCAGTTTTTTAGTTTAGAGTCATTTGCTTATCGTTTTGGTCGTTTCGGGTGAAGTTGGAGCTCTCGGGTGAACAGTGACGCGTCACCAGCGTCACCAGCGTCCGTCACCGAGCGTCACCAGCGTCCGTCACCGAGCACCCCAGCGTCCGTCACCAGCCTCGCCAGCGCCTGTCACCGAGCGTCACCAGCGTCTGTCACCGAGCACCCCAGCGTCCGTCACCAGCACGCTCGTGCCCGTCACCTAGCACCCCAGCGTCCGTCGCCAGCACGCCCGTGCCCGTTACCTAGCACGCCCGCGCCCGTCACTGAGCACCCCAGCGTCCGTCATCGAGCACGCCCGTGCCCGTCACCAGCGTCCGACACCGAGCGTCACCAGCGCCCGTGCCTGTCACCAGCGTCCGTCAACCAGCGCGCCCGTGCCCGTCATCCAGCACGCCCGTGCCTGTCACCAGCATCCGTCACCAGCGTCACCAGCGCTCGTCATCCAGCGCGACCAGCGCTCGTCACCCAGCGCGCCCGTGCCCGTCATCCAGCACGCCAGCCCCACCCGTGCTCGTCATCCAGTCACCAGCGTCCGTCATCCAGCGCGCCCGTGCCCGTCATCCAGCACGCCCGTGCTCGTACACGTCCACGGTGCCCGTCATCCACCAGCACGCCCGTGCCCGTCGCCAGTGCCAGTCACCAAGCGCCACCAGTGCCCGTCCTCCAGCACGCCCGTGCCCGTCACCGAGCGCCACCAGCGCCCGTCATCCAACACGCTCGTGCCTGTCGCCGCGCCCACCAGCGCCCATCATCGTGCCCAGCGCCCGTCACCGTGCTTGACCACGCCCATGCCCGTCGCCCGTGCCAGTCACCGAGCGCCACCAGCGCCCGTCCTCCAGCACGCCCGTGCCCGTCACCGAACGCCACCAGCGCCCGTCATCCAGCACGCTCGTGCCTGTTGCCGCGCTCACCAGCGCCCATCATCGTGTCCAGCGCCCGTCACCGTGCTTGACCACGCCCGTGCACGTCCACCCTTGCACCCGAATACCCTTTTAAGGGTTCCACCGAGTCACCCGACTCTCAAACACTTCCCCGACTCTTTCCTCGTATTCCGAGGCTCAGTAAAACATTTTCGACTTAGAGGAGTTAGGGCTTTTTATATTTTTGCATGGCTATGGAGTATTATGGTGTTCATGCATGTTTCACTTGCAAAATTCAATTTTCATGCAATTTTATGTTATATTATGCATGTGCACTATCTTATGACTTGCTACCATGTCGGAAAAGGGCTTGGATCGTCGTAAAGAAGACTATCCCGACCCGACTATGGCAAATTAATTCTCGGCCAACTCTCTAAATGAGAGGGTTGAGACTTAAATTGCTCTTTCCGGGTTAAGATCGGTCTCCTTAGCCGATCCAAGTTAGTTTCCGAGCTTGTTTTATCATTATTGCACGCATGAAGCCGGTGTTATTTTGTCCTTTCCTTAATTAAAACGTTTGTGAATGTTTGTATGTTTAAATGAGCTAAACAAAACGTGATAACGCCGGCTTTTGTTAAAAAGGAGTGTTATTTATCACGGTTGGTGTTTGAGCATGCGAAAAATAATTAAACCACGATTAGAAAATCATTTGTGACTCGGATAGAGCCATGAGAACCTTCGGCCACCTTTCATAAGATGAAGCCGAGGGCTTCTTGGCCTTCCTTGGGTCAAGAATGAGTTCCTTATCTCAAGTTTAATTCGTTTATCGGATGGTGTGAATTTTTACTTCAATGTCTTTACGATTCCTATGTTAAAGTATCGTGTAAAGACTCTTTTAAAATTAACGTGCATGGATTCATGTATCGAGGACTCATTTAGATCCATTCGGTTATAAGGATATTGTCGGTTATTCAACTGAATTATCCTTGATCGTTATGGATTCATTTTGGTCGTCGAATCACGAATCGTTTTCCTAATTAATGCATTCGGCTATAACCCTTAAGCATTAATTCCACAAACGGGTTAATCGGGACGCTCACATGATTAAACCCACTTCACACTGATAAAGTTTACCCGAATTGGACATTAACTGATAACTCGCGTCGACGAGTCGCCAAAGGACGTTGGTGCCCTTTTCAAACTTATCAATTTCAAAACCCGAAACGCGCGGTCCGATGTAGCATGGACGTCTAAAAAGGGCTTCTGTGTCTCAACTTGAGTTTTTACCTGATTCCAGGTAGCTTAGGTCACGATACAGAAGATCTTTCTCGATCACTTCCGGGCAGATCGACCGGTTCCTTGGCTTTTCCGGGGTTCTTGCACAACCCTGGACGATCCAGGGATTTGGTTGACACCGGCTACAGGCCGAGGTAGCCCGCACTACGATGTTTTCCCTTTTCTGAAAACAAATTTCAAATAAAGGGCAAAAATCGTCTTTTCACAATTCAGCGATACCCTTAGGGTTAGCATGACAGAAACACTACAGTACGGGATAAGAATGGGCTACCTGTTCAGGTGCAGGTTCATCTGCATAGCCTTTCTTATCTAACTGATGAGTTTCTATCATCCTAACATAGACTCGGGTAGCTAGAACAGTTATCTCTGTCAGAAAACATGCAAAATGCTGATTAACCTTTCACTCGACCTAACTAAACACTAGATAATGGTTAGGAGGAATTCTAGATTCCAAATCTAGAGTCAAAACACGAGTTTGGTTAATTCAGTGGTAATTCAGTGTCACAATACAGAACAACTGTAAAAGTAATCCACACACCTGAGATTTGACTCTCTTTGTCAAGTTCTCAAAACAAAGCCGAATGCTAAAACGTTGGCACATGTTTGATTGTTTAGCATATGGCATTTGTTTGCAAAAATACCCCTGGGTTAATAATCTGTTAATTCACGTAAACACGACAATAACAAACACTCTGTCTGTTATTAACGTGTTGCGTGTTATCTTTCCGCACCTGTTTGCCATGCGGGTCGAGCCTGATCCCTAGGTCGAATAATATTAGGGTTCAACGCCCTAATCATCGAGCACAGGGTCCAACACCCTAATCAACACTCACAGGGTCCAACGCCCTATTCAGTGAGAGCGTCCATTAAATTTCAGTCCTTCGGTCTTTTCCCTAAACTCACGGTGAGTTAGAGTGGAATAATAACCGAACGCGAAACGACTGGAATTCGACCCTTTTGTAATTTGTATTTATTGTTTTGAGAGCATTGTAAGGATTCTATTTGGTGCATTTATTCTGTAAGAATTCCAGTCGGTGAGCGAACGGTCCGAGAGTCGAATTAATCGAATCGGTCTAATGCTTGCCCAGATACAAGTAAATCCAAGAACTCGCGGTCTTGGTTCACGCAGGGATTCAACCTCCATGGTTCGATGAACTGTAACACAAGATTGTGAACCAACTCCCCGACATACGGGTTTACTTCTCCCTCGGCTTCTCAACCGACATCGTTTGGTTCATCGAATCTCCGGTGTCAAAATGTGCGAGCCGAGTGCAGCTTAATTCACGCGGTAAATAATAAAACATGCAAGCCTAGCAAACCAGAGTACCGAAAGGGCGTGCGGGATATAGGCCCGCACGTAACATGAACCCCCGAACACGGACTTTCCGGTTCCGCACAGACCAATGCCTTAACAACAAACTAGGTGTTCCATACCCCTAGACCCAGGGTAACTTATCCGCCCTCGACCTTCGGGTCGTAAAATGATAAGTGGCGACTCCTTCTCTCACTCGTGTCCGTCACGCGTCTCCACGGGAAGGTGGACGTTCCGACCAAGCCGCGCGATCCAAAAGCGCGCAATGCGGGCCCCGACGAGAGTCCACATTCGGGTCCGTACAGCTTGGCGACTCCGCTGGGGATATACTTAGTGGGTTCAGGCTCGATTCGTTTGCTTGCTTGCATGTTCATTTACCGCTTCCTGCAATTTTCCGCTTATCTACTTTATGCACCATTACTTTCTGCATTTGCATTGCATCATTCTAGTGGATTTAGGTACCTCGCCTGAAATCCCACGGGCGCCGATTTAGGAAGCTAGGTTAGTCAGAGGTTCCGAGTAAGGGAACGGATCGAGTCGGCTCCGCCACCGAACCGGCCCCCAAAGATCCTCGCTCGATTTCAAGGAATTGACGCCCTTGAATCGAGAGCCCCCATCCCTAGTTAGTGGTTTACCCAATAGAACACTGAAACCATGCATAAACAGGGACCGTCATGCTGGACCAAAAATAACCTTCACGCCGCCAACCGACCCAAAAGTTGAGTCTTTGAGTCGGCTCGTAGTTTTTCTTTTAGGCGAGCCTTTTGTTGTTTTCACTAAAGGAGTGTCGTATAATGTAAAGAACTCGTGCTATAATTTATTTTCTGCACCTGCATGCATATTTTCAAAACAAAATAGGACATTGCATCAGTTTGTTTATAAACATTAAACCAATATCTTATCCATTTAGGTAAGAATGGATAGCCCGCGTCCCTGTCCTAGGCTGGATGTCATCATCACACCGTCTGCGAACATTACTCGCCTTTGGAACATATTCCGCCCAGTAGACCGTGCATTCCTCCGGCTCTTCATAGGAGACCTACCATTACTCGCCGATTCTCCCGTTGATTGGACCCTACTCAGAACTGCCATTAGTTTTTGGGACACTCAGCGAGCCGTTTTCAGCTTTCATGGGACAGAGTTAGCCCCTACAGTAGAAGAATATGCGACACTTCTTCAGCTGCCTACACCGATTCATGACATCGTGGTGCCTAACCAGTTTGCCACGATACAGAGCAGACTAGCCAACCTTTTAGGTCTCCGCAACGAAGAAGTTCATTGCGAGCTTCAGTATGGAGGGGAGCACAGCATTAGGACTACATGGCTCATAGACTTCATACAGGCCCGTGCTCTGAATGCCACGGGAGAGTCTTATCAGCGTGACGCTTGTCATGGGTTTCTTTTGCTCATCTTCGGGACTATGCTATTCCCGTACTCGTCGAACCTCACAGACGGGGCACTTGCTCAGGTCATCCTCCAAGTGGTAGGAGGCCATAGTTATGTGGAAGCCGTTTTGGCTGAGACCATTCGGTCTCTTGACTATGTACGAGAGAATCGACGGGGCAGGATGAGAGGATCCCCACATCTGCTTCAGATTTGGCTTCTAGCACATATCAGACCGTTCGGCTTATCCCATCCTTTTTCATGTATCACCGACGAGCGATCACTCATCGCTCGTCTACTTCATGTGTTTCGACCCTCCGACCGTAACTACACCGACTGGATGCGGTTTATGGAGGAACTCACCCCAGCACAGTTTTTATGGACTACACGTTGGAATCCTGGCGGTCCCATGATCATGGGATGTCCTTCAATTATAGGACTTCCCTTAATCAGTCATTTAGGGAGCACACTTATCTTTCCATCCCGAGTCATCAGACAACTCGGTGGGTTACAAGATATTCTTATAAAGGCAGATCGCACTTCACACCGCTTCAGGTGGGCAAACACCACAATTTCACTCCCGGATAGGATTCTACGGGTTAGAGAGGTCCGACGCTTATGGAACACGCGCATCGTCCAGGAACTGTACTTCCCAGAGCATCCCACTGACGAGGAGCGAGCTTTCGCAGCTACAACAGCGTATGTGATGCAGTTCCATCCATATGGATTCGCACCTATTCGTCGGCTACGCATGCCACAGATGCTGCCGACATCGCACGCAGACATTTCAGATGCAGAGAGCTCAGTCCAAGGAGTCGTGCGCACAGAGCTGCAGGTTATTAGGGCAGAACGAGATCGTCTTCGCTGTGAGCTAGTGGATATTCGTGCAGAACTCACTGATCACAGAGAGCTTCAGAGCGAGTTGGTTCAAACTCGTGCACGCGTAGCCGGCCAAGACAGGGAGATAGCGCGTTTGAACGCTACGCTGGATCGAGCGCAGGCAAGAGCGCGCAGGATCTCCCACCCTTGAGCTCAGTTGCTGAGCGTTTTTGCCTGTACAGAACCCGCGTAGCGCTTACTCAGCTACGGGTCGTAACAGTTGTCGGTTTAATGTTTATGTTTCCTTTCGAACAGACTGCTTTTGTAAATTATGAAACGTGAATCAAGCTGATGTAATGGCATTAGTGTTTTTAAACTCATACATCTCATGCATTCATATATTGTCATTTACATCTCGAAGATGGTTAACACACAACAATTGCACTTATACACTTACACATATACAGGTACTAACAACTGGCGTCGCATCGATACCCTACTCGGGCAAGCGGAAGAATGGCCGAAGAGCAACAACCTGTTATCTCGGAGCAAGATGCGCCACCGATGCCTGCACAGTCCATTCCGGAAGACACACGCGTGATATCATCTCCAACATCTACAACGTATTCCGGTGCTCTTCCAACGCACTTCCCTTCTCCTGCACAGGCGTCATCCAATGTTGTCGATCCCGTGCGTTTTGCTGCACTTGAAGGGATCGTTAATCAGTTGGCTGCCAACATGAATACCAATATGACAGAGCTCATGGCTATGCTTCGGGATCAAAACCGAGCTTCCTCGAGCCACACTCCGCCTCCTGAACGCAGGACAAATGTTCACCGGAATCCGATCGACCCGCCTATTTACGTGACTGATAGCGAAGATATGTCTTTTCCAGCAATGACATATGTGCCGACAATCAGCCCAGTCAGTGATCCTATGCCACCACCACCGGCTCCTACATCAGTGCCGTTTCCACCCGCGGCATTCCTATCAACAGATCCCGCGATGCTCACTTTGCCACCACTCACCATACCTACTCAGTCTCCAATTTACACCGTTCCACCACCGACGGTTCCTCCAGTCGCGATCACACAAATCCCTGCTCCCACTACAGAACCTTTTTCCTTCCAAGCCCCACAAACCCAAATGAGCTTCTCTTACCAAACTCCACCGCCTCTAAATATTCCCCCCACTGAGCCAGGCACGCCTACTCATGCCGCACCTGCAGTTCTACCGACGAACATTCCTCCTGAAAATGAACAGGAGAAAAGAATGAAGAGAATGGAAGAAACCATCCGAACCCTCCAAGCAGGCACGTCCCGTCCTGACTTCGGTGACAGTGACTGGAATCTCTTTCCGGGCATGTTTTTGCCCCCTAAGATCAAGATTCCAGATTTTAAGAGGTACGATGGGACCAAAGACCCTTGGCATCATCTCCGTCACTATCATAGCAAAATGCTTTCGTATTGGGATTACGAGGAATTTGTCATCCAGACTTTCCAAGACAGTCTTACGGGATCAGCGCTAGATTGGTTTATGACCCTGAAAGCCGGCGACATCCCTACATGGACAGATCTTTCTCAAAAATTCCTGACCAGTACCGATTCTGTGCAGAGACACCTCCTACTCTTCTTGATCTTAGCATGGCAGAGATGAAAGAAAGTCAAACTTTCGAAGCATACGCAACGGAATGGAGGGGAAAAGCGGCAAAGCACATCCTCCAATCACTGAGCGACAGCAAGTTCAACTGTTTCATTCTACGCTCAGAGGCGCATATTACTCACATCTCCTGGCTCATATTCCTCTTTCTCAGACCTGATTAAGGCAGGAAAGAAGTTGGATATGGGAGTTAAGCTAGGAAGAATTGAAGATCCGGCAAGGAAGAAAGACGGAGAGACACCGAAGAAACAAACTGCCGGAACATCCAGAAGAGGCAAAGACGCGACTATTGGCATCGTCAATTCTGGACATCAAGCTCCACACCCAACGTCGGTGGACTACACCCCTGCATTACCGACTTCTCAGCCATATGTGCATCCCGTGCAGTATGTGCAACCTCATCAAACGCCGCAAGCTTATTTCTCAACCCCGCCCACTGTTATCCAGCCCCAACCTCCGCAACCGTACCCTCCTGTTCAAGTTCAACAAGTTAGACCCCCGGCTTCGAGACCTCCTCAGCCGGCTCAACGGGTTCCAGCTCCTAGAGCTCAACAAGACAGTGCTGCTCAACCGCGTTCACGCAAGCAATACACCAATTTACCAGCTCCCCCCTCTCACATATTCAGACAGCTCCTTGCAGGCGACAAGATCAAAACGGAAGCACCAGGTCCCCGTTTTGATCCGTCCATGCATAACCAGAATCTTCGCTGTGAATTTCATCAGGGTGCTCCTGGTCACACCCTGGATACTTGTTGGAGACTCCGAGATAAAATCCAGGAGATGATTGATGCAAGACAAATCTCCTTTAACGAGGTCAAGCCGCCGAATGTCCGTGCAAATCCTCTTCCTGATCATGGATCAGGTTCAGGACCTTCTGTGAACATGATTAGCATTGCTGCTATTGAGGAGGAAGAAGACGCGCAAAAGGCCTCAACTCCATTTGCCATTAACTATGCTCCAGTAGAAGTCGCATTCGCTCCCGTCCCGTTCGTTATAGAAGTTCCTGCAAAGGAGCCTTATCACGATAGTCGAGTTCCCTGGACATATGAGAGCGAGGTTGCCAGTGCAGAACTGGAGATGAGCGCGATGGGAATCACGCGTTCAGGACGGGTTTATCAGGGTCCAGAGCCTGTTGACAAAGGAAAGGCTCCCACTACTGAGTTCTTAACCGTTCCAAAAGCCGTGTCATTCTCTACAAAGAAGGTCACCGATCAAGAAGCCGAAGATTTCATGAAGGTGATCAAAGCAAGCGAATACAAAGTGGTCTAGCAAATGAGCAAGTCTGCAGCTCATATATTGTTGCTCGCATTGCTTTTGAACTCCGAACCTCATCGGGACGCTTTGCTGAAAGTTCTCACTGCGGCACAAGTCCCGAAAGATACTGCACCGAATAGAATCGAGGAGACGGTGAATTCTATTTTCTCGAATCAGATTTCCTTTTCGGAAGACGAAATTCCCACGGAAGGACAAGGACACTTGCGGGCATTGCACATAGTTTGCAAGTGCAACAACCACGTCGTTGGTCGAGTCATGATCGACAACGGCTCTGCTCTTAACGTTTGCCCCGTCTCCACGTTGAAACAGATGAACGTGGACATGAGTCGCATTCGTGCAAGCAAGACCACCGTTCGAGCCTTTGACGGCTCTAAGAGAGCGGTGAATGGTGAAATTGATCTCCTAATTGATGTGGGTCCTTGTTCATTCTCTATTACCTTCCAGATCCTGGAAATACCCAATGCTTTCAGTCTCCTACTCGGAAGGCCATGGATTCACGCCGCCGGCGCCGTTCCTTCATCATTGCACCAGAAGTTGAAATTCTTTGCTGAAGGCAAACTCATCACTGTCAACGGCGAGGAAGATTATGCAGTCTATAAGGAAACGGCCATCCCTTATATCAGCATTGGAGAAGATCAGAATCTCCCCTTCCATTCTTTCGACATGATCTCCGTAATTCGAGACTACGGAGAGGTCAGTCCATCACGAACTGATCGCATGATTGGAAAGGTTCTCTTGAAGAACAATTATGTCCCTGGAACTGGACTCGGGGCACGTGCACAGGGAATCCTTCGACCGATTGAAATGGAGGAATACCGCAATAGGAGGGGACTCGGCTTTCGCCCCTCCTGCCATGAGATCATGCAAGCTCGTCGTGGAAAAACATCTACACCGCCTTGCATATATGGGGAACTCTATAGGGGCATGCCGTTCCACCACTCTCACAGTTTTTTGCAGCACCACCGCAAATCATGGGAGGCACCTCCGAGAACCCGATCACTGAAACAGATGACTTCTCTTCGGATGCAGTTGAAGCGTTTTTGGCTTTGCCAGCCATATATGCCGTCTGAGGAGACATCTTCTAAGGTTCATATCCGCCCTGTACAGGAGGATGAGGAGCTTACCAACTGGACTTCAATTCCGCTCTACTCGGCCATAGTTGCCGATGTGTAAGACGGTCTTTATACATAATGCTACCTGCATGTCGGCAACGCCATAAGCCACATGACAGAAGAGGGGTTTTTGTTATGGCTTGTTAATAGAATCCCTGCATGCTTTTTGATTTCCTGTGCCTAAATTCTCTCTCCTGCACTCGCTTCTAACATCTTTAATTTCTAAAACAATTCACTTTCATGGCCAGGCTCCAATCGAATCCAAATCACGGATACAACGATTCGGATTCACTCGAAACACATCTCGGAAAGTCCCTACCCATATACTTCGGGGAAGGACTTGACGAGGATGGTCGCGTGCCCGAGATAGAAGAGAGTTTGCATCGTCTCAAAAACCACCAACTCACTTCCGTCGAGCCAACCGAAGACATCAACATAGGCAATGCAGAAGAACCACGCACCCTTAGAATCGGAACGGGACTCGACCCTGCACAGAGAGCCCGAATGATCGACTTCTTGACAGAGTATCAGGAGGTCTTTGCTTGGTCCTACGCCGATATGCCAGGCCTAGACCCCTCAATCGTGAGGCATTTCCTCCCACTAGATACTGAAAGATTCCCACCCAAACGCCAACACTTGCGACGTCAACGAGCTGACCTTCTCTTACGCATTAAGGAAGAAGTCATCAAGCAAGTAGACGCGGGATTCCTGGAGGTATGCAATTACTCTGAATGGGTAGCGAACATTGTTCTAGTGGAGAAGAAGAATGGGAAAGTCAGAGTCTGCATCGACTACCGAGATCTCAATAGGGCTAGTCCAAAGGATAATTTTCCGCTGCCACACATCGATGTCTTGGTGGACAATACAGCGCGCCACACACAATTCTCCTTCATGGACGGTTTCTCTGGATACAATCAGATTCAGATGGCCGAAGAAGAAGACAAAGTCAAGACCACATTCATCACGATGTGGGGTACATTTTGCTACAAGGTCATGCCTTTCGGTCTCAAAAATGCCGGGGCAACCTATCAACGGGCAATGGTCACTCTCTTTCATGACATGATGCATAAAGAGATCGAGGTCTATGTCGACGACATGATCGCGAAGTCCAAAGAAGGAGAAGATCATTTGGTTAACCTCAAACGATTGTTCAACCGCCTCAAGAAATATAAACTCCGACTTAACCCAGCGAAATGCACATTTGGCGTCAAGTCAGGGAATTGTTAGGGTTTATAGTTAGTGAGGAAGGCATCAAGGTCGACCCTGACAAAGTTAAAGCGATCATGGAATTGCCCCCTCCATCGACAGTGCGCGAAGTGAGGAGCTTCTTAGGACGGTTGAATTACATCGCGCGTTTCATTGCAAATTTGACAGATAAGTGCCAACCTCTCTTCCGTCTGCTTCGGAAAAACACAGCGGTCGAATGGGATGATGAGTGTCAGAAAGCTTTTGATACCATCAAGGCATATCTAATTCAGCCGCCGGTGTTGGTTCCACCTTCACCGGATCGTCCTCTCATTTTGTACTTGACGGTGCGCCGACAATCTATCGGATGCATGTTAGGGCAAAAGGACGAATCCTCTCACGCAGAGCGAGCAATTTATTATTTAAGCAAAAAGTTCACTGAAGGGGAATCCAACTACCTTGAGATAGAGAAAATGTGTTGCGCACTTGTGTGGGTCATGCAAAGGCTCCGGCAATACACTCTCTACCATACTGTTCGCCTGCTGTCGAAGACAGATCCTTTGAAATATCTACTTAGCACTCCGTCCTCCATGAGGAATATAGCAAAATGGCGTTGCCAACTGACGGAGAACGACATCGAATATGTGTCACGCACATCAGTCAAGGGCCAAGCGATAGCAGATAACCTAGCAGAGTTCCCGATTGTCGATGACACACCGATCGACTCTGACTTTCCAGACGAAAGAATCCTCCAAATGAGTGGTGAGGAGGAAATTACCAGATGGAAGATGTACTTCGATGGTGCAGTCAATTCCACCGGGTCAGGGATTGGCGCAGTGCTGATATCCCCAGAAGGGCATCATTTCCCTGTTGCAGCGAAGATTGATTTCCCTTGCACCAACAACATAGCCGAATATGAGGCATGTATCCTCGGCTTGCAGGCGGCAATCGACCTCAAAGTCAAGGAGCTGGAAGTGTTTGGAGATTCCATGCTTACAATCTTTCAGACACTCAAACAGTGGAAGACGAAAGATCCGAAACTGGTGCCATATCATGAGTACCTTGAAGACTTGATAGAAAACTTCAAGGACATCTCATTTACATACACACCGCGCAAGAATAACCAGTTCGTCGATGCACTCGCAACACTCGCTTCCATGGTTAGCATCACAAAAGAGAATCTCATCGAGCCCCTCGAGTTTGAGATTGCTCAGGGTCCTGCCCATTGCGATGTAATCGACGCTGTCGACGGCAAACCGTGGTATGCAGACATTAAACACTTGCTACAAACGGGTCAATTCCCAGCATTCACCGATCGACATGACCGGAAGACTCTTCGGCGCATTGCAACAAATTTCTTCTTGAGTGGTGAAACCCTTTACCGCCGTTCATTCGATGCCACACTGCTTCGTGTGTTGATGAGAATGAGGCACAACGCCTCATGGAAGAAGTGCACGAGGGAAATTGCGGACCTCACATGAACGGGCTCATGCTAGCAAAGAAGCTCATGCGACTTGGGTATTTCTGGTCCACCATAGAGACTGACTGCGTCAAACATGTCAGGCATTGTCACTTGTGTCAAGTTTACGCAAATCAGATCAGAGCACCACCCAACGAGCTGCATCCAATGGCTGCTCCGTGGCCCTTTTCAATGTGGGGCATGGACGTGATTGGTCCTATTAACCCCAAAGCATCCAATGGGCACTTGTACATACTGGTAGCTATCGATTACTTCACCAAATGGATCGAAGCTATCACCCTTGCATCGGTCACTGCAAAAACCGTGGCACGCTTCCTCAAACGCGACATTATCGCACGTTACGGGGTCCCTGCGACACTTGTCACAGACAACGCCAAGAATTTGAACAATAAGCTCATTGACGAGCTCTGTGCACAGTTCAAGATTCTACACCGCAACTCCTCTCCGTATCGTCCACAAATGAACGGCGCGGTAGAGGCAGCAAACAAGAACATAAAGAAAATCATTGAGAAGATGACAGTTAATTAGAGAGACTGGCACGAGATGCTCCCGTTCGCACTCTTGGCGTATCGGACTTCTATCCGCTCGTCCACTGGATCAACCCCATATTCTTTGGTCTACGGCATGGAAGCAGTTCTTCCAATCGAAGTAGAGATCCCCTCTATGAGGGTCCTTGCCGAGTCCAAGCTCAAGGAAGCAGAATGGGTGAAGCAACGCTACGAACAGCTCAATCTCATTGATGAGAGGCGGCTAACAGCACTTTGCCACGGTCAGTGCTATCAGCAAAGAATGGCCCGAGCTTTTAACAAGAAAGTTCCTCCCCGCGAGTTCAGCCCCGACGACCTCGTCCTGCGGAAAGTTTTGCATATCGCCCCTGATTCCAGGGGCAAGTTTGCTTACAAATACGACGGTCCCTTCATTGTTAAAGAAGTCTTTGACGGGGGGCCAATCATTCTCAATGATATGGACGGGAACGAGAACGCTCTTCCGGTCAACGCTGATACACTTAAGAAATACTATCCGTGATGGTGTTTCTCTCATTCTACTGTGGACGTACAATTTCCCAGCACTTTCATTTTTGCTTATTAATACACTCCCCGCTTCTGCTCTTTCCCCTTTCTCTGAACTTGTCCTGAGAGAAAAATAATAAATCTCCCGCTAGGTTGAAAACCTCTTTGAGGCGGCCTGGGCAAAAATTAGGGAATGAGGGGCACGGTTTAAAATCCCGCCAAAGGGGGGCCGTGGCAAAAGGAGAGTACAAAACAAAATCCTCGCTAGAGTGAAAACCCGAAAGGGTGCCTAGGCAAAAGTTAGAGGAACCGAGAGGTATGACCAGATCCAAATGGGACGGTCATAGCAAAAGGTGAGCTCTAAATGAGAGAAGAGTAAAAGAATACCCCGCTAGGTCGTCACGCGTCTTGCGACCTAGGCAAAAGTTAGGGGCCTTCGGCAGCTCGACTATGAAATGACAGCTACACTCAGTGTGAAGCGACAACAAGTAGTAGTTTGGCAGTCTCCGATGCAAGCAAACTCTCTTTGACTCTCACAGCGCAAGACACGTTTCGACATGCACTCGAATCGTCATCCTTGACTTGGAGGATCCCAAAATCCCTCCGCTTACCTTAATGCAAATTCTACGGGTCATGCCCGTTCTGTAAACATAAGCCTTTTTTGTCGAGTCACAATTTAGCGGGAGACGACCACCCCTTTAAATGGTCATCATGTTCAAATCCCCAAAGCATTATTATTCAGACTTCTTTACACATCTTCATTATGGCTATAGAGTAAGATTGACAACCACTATTAGCCCTTTTGATTCTAGATGCAGGAAGCAGGATGTGAACCCCGAAAAGAGTTTCTCTTTGACGAATGCATGTCTGCCTTATGCCAAAAACTACAGTCTAAATCCGAAGAGAGACCTTCAGGATAACACTCCAGGCATTCAGTGACATCCAAATCAGTTGGCAAGCAATGAAACGTCCTACCACAGCATCGATTGCGACATGGACGAAATCAACGATGGAAGAAACACAATGATTCCTTCCACACCACCACACTCCTCAGTGTTTGCATTTACTTCGCGCACCTTTATTTCTGCAATGCACTTTCATTGGCGTGCACCTTCTCAGGATCGCAGTGCGCTTTATTTCCGCAATGCACTTTCATTGGCGTGCACCTTCTCAGGATCGCAGTGCCCTTTATTTCCGCAATGCACTTTCATTTGCGTGCACCTTCTCAGGATCGCAGTGCGCCTTTATTTCTGCAATGCACTTTCATTGGCGTGCACCTTCTCAGGATCGCAGTGCACATTTATTTCGCAATGCACTTTCATGGCGTGCACCTTCTCAGGATCGCAGTGCGCTTTATTTCCGCAATGCACTTTCATTGGCGTGCACCTTCTCAGGATCGCAGTGCGCCTTTATTTCCGCAATGCACTTTCATTGGCGTGCACCTTCTCAGGATCGCAGTGCGCCTTTATTTCCGCAATGCACTTTAATTGGCGTGCACCTTCTCAGGATCGCAGTGCGCCTTTATTTTGCAACGCACTTCATTGGCGTGCACCTTCTCAGGATCGCAGTGCACATTTATTTCGCAATGCACTTTCATTTGGCGTGCACCTTCTCAGGATCGCAGTGCACATTTATTTCGCAATGCACTTTAATTGGCGTGCACCTTCTCAGGATCGCAGTGCACATTTATTTCGCAATGCACTTAATTGGCGTGCACCTTTCAGGATCGCAGTGCACATTTATTTCCGCAATGCACTTTAATTGGCGTGACCTTCTCAGGATCGCAGTGCCATTTATTTCCGCAATGCACTTTAATTGGCGTGCACCTTCTCAGGATCGCAGTGCACATTGCAAACCCGCCGAGCAAGCGCTCGTGCACCTCGCAAGTCCACCGGGTAGGCGCCTTTGAACCATGCAGTTCATTCGGTATGCGCCCTGTGCATATTGCAAACCCGCCGAGCAAGCGCTCGTGCACCTCGCAAGTCCACGGGTAGGCGCCTTTGAACCCTAGTTCATTCGGTATGGGCCCGTGCATATTGCAAACCCTTCGGGTCAATCCCGACTACTTTTCTTGCATTGGGGTCAGTCCCCGTCGGTCAGTCCCGACTTAATTGCCTGTTTCAGCTTTGTTCCGAACTCTACATGTCTATTGTGCGCATCTCACTATATTCCTTTTTATTAGGTACAACATCCCACATATCCAAAGCAAGAGGAGAGGGCCATATAGGAAATTCCACCTTGATCATTGCTATCAAACTGGGGTGCTTTGAAATCTTTGATTGCATCCTCTACTCGAGCAAGCAGTCAAAGAGGGGCAAGCTGTCAGCACCCCATTTTGGCTCACCATTCCAAACAACGATATTAGCAATGATCCAAGCCACGACTTGAGCAGAATACAGAAAACGGCTAGGCAGAGCAAGAAATCACTATTCATCCTCAAGTCGGCAAAATTGAGCAAATGACTCATGGACATGACAGAAGGACTCTAGGGGTCACCAAAGGGCAACAGAGCGATCAGAGAGCTCAACAACGTCCAAAAACGGCATTTTCAGTGTACTACACGGACGGTACTATTTTCCGATAGTTCGCTCGGTCGTCGGAAGATAGTAAATATTGGACTCCAAAAATCCACATCAGTGCCAAAAAGATGGAAAATGTCTTCAAAGGCATTTTGCAAATCATCTGCTCTATACAGAACAATTTTCTGTATACAGACAACTTTTCAGTGGAAGTCCAAAAATGTCGGTTTCCCGGAGAAAAGTTAATGCCAAATATCAGACGCGGCCATGCCCCATCAGCACACAGAGCATGAATAATGCTTCAGATTGTCTCTTGGAAGTCACACAGACACTTCAAATGACTTCCGAACGGCAAAACAAGCATACCCCTCTTCAGAAGAGCATAGCCGGAGAATGGTCTGATGGAATTACGGCAAACGAAGTTCATACCGCATTGCCCAGAAAACTCTAGCAGACATTCACAATTGGGCAAAACAGACAGCAAAACCCTTCACGGTTTCCCGAGTAACCTCCGAAGAGCGGAAATGACCATTTTCAGTGGAAATCCATATCCGGAGGTCCTCTTTGGGGAAACTTGACGCCGAATGCTTACGTTACACAATGCTAGCCTCCTCAAGGCTCAATGTGGAATCGTCGGAATAAATCACTCGACTCATCTAGATCTCCCGAACAGTGCTTTAGAGGTCTCAGATACACTCTTCAAGTCCTTGGAGGTCTGACCTTGACAAACAGAGATTACAGTAATCTCTGAGTGCCTAAGCAACTCAGAAGTCATCCTGAGAAACCCAGTTTCGGCCTCCTAGGACGTCTCCGGCCCCACGTTAGCATTACCGGCTTAAGGGATGATTGTTCACGTTGTCTGACAACTTATGTCAAAATGACCAACGTGAGATGCAGATAAGAAATATGCTGTCAGAAGCGGACAACTTCGCCCTGATCACTTGCAATGGGCAAAATCGGCTTCCGAGCCTCACACACATCCGGGACATTTCTCAATGGAAAATGTCAATCTCGGGCTCATTAACTCCGTTTTCACGCGTATACCGACAATTCGACGTTCAATTCGAACCACGAACTTCGAATACGCGACCAATCGAGACCCGAGTCTTTTCCCGGTTTCTCCTCTCAAGCCGTGGGACCCACGGGCTGCCCAAGGGCAACCGCCCTTTGCCCCAAAGCTTTCGGCCTTTTCCTCTTCCTCTCTTGCCCTCACCTAGCCCAAAATATCTTTGGTCTTTCTAGTCAACACTCAAGCCATTAACTCCACCTCCATTAATGCTTCTTGGCTCTTCCTCATCAAGATACATGGAGGACATTCATCCTCATCTCCATTAGGGCAACCGACTTTTGCTAATGAGGCCCTTAATGGTGCTTTGTTTTGCTTAATTGCTCATTAGCTTCACATATATATTGCATACTTGTCATTAAGCTAATCATTCATGAAGCACACATGATCTTGCTAGTTTCTCCCTCTAGAAAATGCTCAACTTCTTAGGAACCAGCAGCAAGCAAAGAACTTCATGAAAACCGAAAACCAAGCCAAATATCTTTGGAGTTTAGGTCGGGATCCATAGCGGGCACTATTCCGACTTATATCCAAAATTCTTCAAACATCATAGACGACATGTTTTGGACCCAAGGATCCCATTTCTGAACCCAGTTTTTTAGTTTGGAGTCATTTGCTTATCGTTTTGGTCGTTTCGGGTGAAGTTAGAGCTCTCGGGTGAACAGTGACGCGTCACCAGCGTCACCAGCGTCCGTCACGAGCGTCACCAGCGTCCGTCACCGAGCACCCCAGCGTCCGTCACAGCTCGCCAGCGCCTGTCACCGAGCGTCACCAGCGTCTGTCACCGAGCACCCCAGCGGCCGTCACCAGCACTCGTGCAGCGCACCTAGCACCCAGCGTCCGTCCCAGCACGCCGTCCGTACCGAGCACACCGTGCCCGTCACCGAGCACCCAGCGCCGTCATCGAGACGCCCGGCCCGTCACCAGCGTCCGACACCGCGTCACCAGCGCCCGTGCCTGTCACAGCGCGTCACCAGCGCGCCCGTGCCCGTCATCCAGCACGCCGTGCCTGTCACAGCGTCCGTCACCAGCGTCACCCGCGCTCGTCACCAGCGCCACAGCGCTCGTCACCAGCGCGCCCGTGCCGTCATCAGACGCCAGCCGTCACCTAGCAACCGTGCTCGTCATCCAGTCACCAGCGTCCGTCATCCAGCGCGCCGTGCCCGTCATCAGCACGCCCGTGCCGTACACGTCCACGTGCCCGTCCACCAGCACGCCCGTGCCGTGCCAGTGCCAGTCACCAGCGCCACCAGCGCCCGTCCTCCAGCACGCCCGTGCACCGAGCGCCACCAGGCCCGTCATCCAGCACGCTCGTGCCTGTCGCGCGCCACCAGCGCCATCATCGTGCCCAGCGCCCGTCACAGTGCTTGACCACGCCCATGCCCGTGCCAGTGCCAGTCACCGCGCGCACCAGCGCCCGCTCCAGCACCCGTGCCGTCACCGAACGCCACCAGCGCCGTCATCCAGCACGCTCGTGCCTGTTGCAGCGCTCACCAGCCCATCTCGTGTCCCGCGCCCGTCACCGTGCTTGACCACGCCCGTGCACGTCCACCCTTGCACCCGAATACCCTTTAAGGGTTCCACCGAGTCACCCGACTCTCAAACACTTCCCGACTCTTTCCTCGTATTCCGAGGCTAGGTAAAACATTTTCGACTTAGAGGAGTTAGGGCTTTTATATTTTTGCATGGCTATGGAGTATTATGGTGTTCATGCATGTTTCACTTGCAAGATTCAATTTTCATGCAATTTTATGTTATATTATGCATGTGCACTATCTTATGACTTGCTACCATGTCGGAAAAGGGCTTGGATCGTCGTAAAGAAGACTATCCCGACCCGACTATGGCAAATTAATTCTCGGCCAACTCTCTAAATGAGAGGGTTGAGACTTAAATTGCTCTTTCCGGGTTAAGATCGGTCTCCTTAGCCGATCCAAGTTAGTTTCCGAGCTTGTTTTATCATTATTGCACGCATGAAGCCGGTGTTATTTTATCCTTTCCTTAATTAAAACGTTTGTGAATGTTTGTATGTTTAAATGAGCTAAACAAATCGTGATAACGCCGGCTTTTGTTAAAAAGGAGTGTTATTTATCACGGTTGATGTTTGAGCATGCGAAAAATAATTAAAACACGATTAGGAAATCATTTGTGACTCGGATAGAGCCATGAGAACCTTCGGCCACCTTTCATAAGATGAAGCCGAGGGCTTCTTGGCCTTCCTTGGGTCAAGAATGAGTTCCTTATCTCAAGTTTAATTCGTTTATCGGATGGTGTGAATTTTTACTTCAATGTCTTTACGATTCCTATGTTAAAGTATCATGTAAAGACTCTTTTAAAATTAACGTGCATGGATTCATGTATCGAGGACTCATTTAGATCCATTCGGTTATAAGGATATTGTCGGTTATTCAACTGAATTATCCTTGATCGTTATGGATTCATTTTGGTCGTCGAATCACGAATCGTTTTCCTAATTAATGCATTCGGCTATAACCCTTAAGCATTAATTCCACAAACGGGTTAATCGGGACGCTCACATGATTAAACCCACTTCACACTGATAAAGTTTACCGAATTGACATTAACTGATAACTCGCGTCGACGAGTCGTCAAAGGACGTTGGTGCCCTTTTCAAACTTATCAATTTCAAAACCCGAAACGCGCGGTCCGATGTAGCATGGACGTCTAAAAAGGGCTTCTGTGTCTCAACTTGAGTTTTTACCTGATTCCAGGTAGCTTAGGTCACGATACAGAAGATCTTTCTAGATCACTTCGGGCAGATCGACCGGTTCCTTGGCTTTTCCGGGTTCTTGCACAACCCTGGACGATCCAGGGATTTGGTTGACACCGGCTACAGGCCGAGGTAGCCCGCACTACGATGTTTCCCCTTTTCTGAAAACAAATTTCAAATAAGGGCAAAAATCGTCTTTTCACAATTCAGCGACACCCTTAGGGTTAGCATGACAGAAACACTACAGTACGGGATAAGAATGGGCTACCTGTTCAGGTGCAGGTTCATCTGCATAGCCTTTCTTATCTAACTGATGAGTTTTATCATCCTAACATAGACTCGGGTAACTAGAACAGTTATCTCTGTCAGAAAACATGCAAAATGCTGATTAACCTTTCACTCGACCTAAACTAAACACTAGATAATGGTTAGGAGGAATTCTAGATTCCAAATCTAGAGTCAAACACGAGTTTGGTTAATTCAGTGGTAATTCAGTGTCACAATACAGAACAACTGTAAAAGCAATCCACACACCTGAGATTTGACTCTCTTTGTCAAGTTCTCAAACAAAGCCGAATGCTAAAACGTTGGCACATGTTTGATTGTTTAGCATATGGCATTTGCTTGCAAAACACCCCTGGGTTAATAATCTGTTAATTCACGTAAACACGACAATAACAAACACTTGTCTGTTATTAACATGTTGCGTGTTATCTTTCCGCACCTGTTTGCCATGCGGGTCGAGCCTGATCCTAGGCGAATAATATTAGGGTTCAACGCCCTAATCATCGAGCACAGGGTCCAACACCCTAATCAACACTCACAGGGTCCAACGCCCTATTCAGGAGAGCGTCCATTGAATTTCAGTCTTCGGTCTTTTCCCTAAACTCACGTGAGTTAGAGTGGAATAATAACCGAACGCGAAACGACTGGAATTCGACCCTTTTGTAATTTGTATTTATTGTTTTGAGAGCATTGTAAGGATTCTATTGTGCATTTATTCTGTAAGAATTCCAGTCGGTGAGCGAACGGTCCGAGAGTCGAATTAATCGAATCGGTCTAATGCTTGCCCAGATACAAGTAAATCCAAGAACTCGCGGTTTGGTTCACGCAGGGATTCAACCTCCATGGTTCGATGAACTGTAACACAAGATTGTGAACCAACTCCCCGACATACGGGTTTACTTTCCCTCGGCTTCTCAACCGACATCGTTTGGTTCATCGAATCTCCGGTATCAAAACGTGCGAGCCGAGTGCAGCTTAATTCATGCGGTAAATAATAAAACATAAAAGCCTAGCAAACCAGAGTACCGAAGGGCGTGCGGGATATAGGCCCGCACGTAACATGAACCCCCGAACACGGACTTCCGGGTCCGCACAGACCAATGCCTAACAAAACAAACTAAGTGGCGACTCCTTCTCTCACGCGTGTCCGTCACGCGTCCCCACGGGAAGGTTGACGTTCCGACCAAGCCACGTGAT